>NC_136527.1:160291765-160361765 GCF_053919585.1 Euprymna scolopes | reverse complement strand
TGATAGATGCAAAGCAGATTGAGCTAGAGAACGTGCTGGCCAATCAAATTGAAAGAACTAGGCATATACAACTACAAGACCGACCTAGACTGGTCCAAATAAAGATGGCCTCTCTAAGTTAGTACCATAAGTTAGTAGATGCTCCGTTAACAGAAATTAACCATGCAAAATATGGGGTTGCATGGTTTATCCAAACAAAACTCCTTCCCCAAACATCAGAAAGAAAAAAAAGGAGCACACAGGAGGCCTACCAAATGAACCAGTCTGGAAAACCAAACTCCAAAAAGAATAAATTGTCTTAGAAAAGTAATACCCCAGATATCTTCTTTCCTGTGGACCGAAAATCCCGGACAAAACTTAAAGAAGAAGGTAAAAACTTTAAAATCTCAATACTCCCTTCAAACAACGAACCAGCTAAGACTCCATATAGCAGAAAATCCGGCAAAACTGAATGGCTTAGCTTCACAAATAAAAAATAAGCAACAAAAAATTGAGTCCAGATCCATAAACAGGTTGTTTGACAGAAAGCCAAGGATAGTGTACCGAAATCTCATCAGAGATAATATCAAAGTAGCATCACCACCAACACAAGAACAGATCGATAAATTCTTGAGGCCAGGAATTGATAACATCCCAAATTTCTGGCTAAAAAGGCTGACGCCACTACACCAACACTATGCCCTAACATTCAACCGAATTATTGGTGGTAAAGAAGAACCACCAGAATGGCTCACTATTGGCAAAACAACTCTTATACCGAAGACCCAGGAAACACATTTGCAAAATAAATACCGGCATATCTACTGCCTTTCAACCACATACAAATGGCTTACTGGAATGATTGCCGATGCAATTCATCAGCATTTGACTGATGGTGAATACCTTGAGAAGGAGGAGAAAGGGTGCACAAAAACAATCTTGGGACAAAAGATCAATTTCTTTTGAACAAAACAATCCTGGAAGAATGTAGGAAGCGACAAAGAAACCTGTCAATGGCTTGGATTGACTACAAAAAGGCATTTGACAGTGTGCCTCATTCCTGGATAATGCGGTGTCATAAGCTGTATAATGTCCATGAGAATATAAGATATTTTATTACAAAACAAATGACAATGTGGCAAACATCTATTTCCCTACGCCACATGGAAGGGACAATACAGTCCTCAAATATTAGCATCCAGCGAGGCATATTTCAAGGCGATAGCCTATCACCACTACTATTCTGCCTTGCAATCGATCCACTCAGCAAGCTTCTAAAAAATGTGATGCTGGGTACAATCTCAGTAGAGGCAGAAAAAAAGTAAAAGTGTGAATCATTTACTTTTCATGGACGATCTAAAACTCTATGCAGAGACAGGAAAACACCTTGTTTCCGTGATAGAAATTGTGGAACCGTTCTCAGAGAATATCTGCATGGAGTTTGGATTTGACAAATGTGCTAAATGCACAATAAAAAAGGGGGAAAACAACATCCGAACATCTTCAGATCAAGGACAGCCTCATTGAAGATTTGAAAGAAGATTCCACATACAAATACCTCGGCATTGAGGAAAACATAAATGTGGAACATGAAAAAATGAGACGTAGAGCAGAACAAGAATATAGAGTACGTCTAAAAAAGATCCTCAAACCGGAACTAACCCCTAAAAACAAAATTATGGCTATAAACCAGCTTGCAATACCTGTGATCACATAGGGTTTCGGTATTAAAGACTGGCCTCAATATAACATAAACAGGCTCGATACAAAGACTAGGAAACAATTATCTCTACATAAGGTAACATAACGAAACCAATACCTGGACAGGATATACCTACCAGGAAAGGAACGGTGCTTAGGCCTCACTGAATTCAACCATGCATATTGAGCCACTATAGTAAGCATGGGCCAATATATTAAAAGTTCAACGCACGTGACAATGGAAATAGTGAAGGACCATAATCATCTTTCACAACAAACCTCAATCACAAAGCTTGCTTAAAACTTTGAAGTCATACTGGAGAACACAGTCGATGTACACGATAAACCACCGACACAGATTGCAAGAATAAAAAGGAAAAAATACACCGAAATAGAGATAGATGAAAGAAAAGAAGGATGGAAATAAAATAAGCGAACAGGGAAGTTCCTAAAGTACATAGACAAAGATGCTTCACTCCAATGGTTCAAGAGTGGGAGACTTCCATTTGATGAGGAAAGACTTATTGTAGTCGGGCAAGATCAGGGCTAACTTACAAATGGATTCAAAAAAGTGGCTGGCCTACAAACAAATGGTCAGTGTAGGTTTTGCCATTCATCGATTGAAAACGCAAGCCATCTAATGGGTGCATGCCCAATCTTATTGACATATGGCCATTATACTGCTCGTCACAACAAAGTATGCAAGTACCTCAATTGAGGAACAGCCACATTCTTGGGAGGATATTTTAGTTAATAAAAACTCAGTCATATGAAAACTCAGAACACAAAGTGAACAACAACAACAGTCCGTGATGTCAACATTGTAAAATAAAAGATAATGTGCCCCACCCTTGTCTACAACGATGCATTAAATTTTACATAACGATAAATAAACTATACAAACAAAACAAGTGATACATATAAATCTTCTCTGGACTATGAGCATATATGAACAAGTGTTGGTATCAATAGCAAGTTGATGATTAACACGACCATCATTGGTTGTTTTAAAAAAACTCAAGCAAATATAAGCATTGATTGGATTGATTAACGAAATGAATATAATAATATGTCCCAATCGTTTCTACTAGGATTCCCCGAATTAACCATCCGACAATCTAAAGATATGACAAAACATGTTATAAAAGTCGGGGGAAAATGCATCCCATTTCATTTTATAATAAGCAGCATTTCTGTGCTATTTTTCCTGTCAAAAAATCTGCCACTTGTAAAATGATTTCAACCTGAGTCAAAATCGTCAAAAGAGTTAATCAACTGTTCTATTGGAGTAAGTTCATTAAAACACTTGAGCGTCGGATATTAAGAAATAATGTTTACGGATAATATATAAAGTGCATTCAATGTCATTTACCAACATACAATATAATGACAACCCGTATTTAACATTATGAGACTGTATTCTGCTCTTAATCTCTTGGATCTAAATTGTTCTCATATCGAAACAAATGCTACAGATGAACTCTTAATATCTTTAAATGACTTGAAAACAAAGTAAACTTGCAAGAAAGTAATATAATTGTTTTAGATACAATTGTCCTTATTTTAAAAAGAATATTAAAATAAGGCAAACTCCTTGCAAAACCCAGCTGTAGCAAAACTTTTTGAAGATGAAAAACTATATTTTTTATCATGTGTTTCTTTGTCTGTTAATAACTATTAGTTGCACTCATGATATTAAGTGTTGGATAGAATCTCTCTTATGAAATCTGTTGTCTTTTTATAGTTTTAGTTATTGATTGATCAGCTGGAGACAAACTTGATAATTATAAATCATCAACGATTTATTAATATTTTTCATTTCATTGTTTATTCTATGTTTGAGTGTTAATCCAGACAAAGAGACACGTAATATATTCGAACAAGCTAAACAAAATAATTAAAATATGTATTATAAGATGTATTGACTTAATAAAAACATGTTTCTTTCAAAAAAGTATATTTTTATTTATTTTTTTTCATTTTTTATTCATTATTTTTCTTGATTAACTCAGTAAAAACATCAAATAAATAGTCAATCAGACGAAGTAACCTTATTTAGTTATGACATCAGTAACTTAACAATAAAAAAATTAACAGTCTATTTCTCAACAGTAAAACACACTTTCTTATAAAACATTTTCTACAATTATTAAATAAAATAATATTATTGTCGTGGTAGAGGTAGTTGTCCAAATTAAGAAAAATATTTAAACTTAGAATCTTTGCTAAATCTAGCTGTAGCAAAACACTTTGAAGATAAACCAAACAATATTTTGTGTGTCTTTGTTAATATCTATTCATTTCACTCGTGATATTAAGTATTGGATAGGAAGTCTCTCATGAAATTTGTTGCCTTTTCATATTTTAGTTTTTGTTTGATCAGCTGGAGAGAAATTTAATAATCAAGATAAGACTTCAACGATTTATTAACATTTTCATTTTTATTTCATTATTTTTTCGAATGTTAACTTTAATATATTCGAACTAACTCAACAAAAATAATAAAAACACGTGTCATAATAATATGAAATGACTTGAAAAAAAAACGGTTCAGAAAATTATTTTTTAATTTAATTTTTTCTATTTTTTTGCATTATTATTCACGAACTGTTGAATAACTCCGTAAAAGCAGGCACCAAATAAATATAATAAACCAAATGAAGTAAATTTCTTTAATATTGACATTAGAAACTTATTACAGTCTATTTTCGAAAAGCAAAAACACTTTCTATAAAACATTTTCAACGAGTATTAAAATAAGTAATAATAATTATCATAAGTAATGAAACCATGAACAGATACGAGGTGTCTTTAAAAAGTTTCTAGACTTCTTTCGTTTGGTCACTTTTATTGATAGTAAACACATGAAACTAGTCCCCTTTAATGTAATCTCCTCTGGCTGCAATCCAATTATTATACTCTTCCTTGAGCTTAAGGAATGACTTATAATCACAGGGAGCAAGATCTAGACTATAAACTATAGGGAGGATGAGAAACTGTATTGATGCCCATCTCGATTAAATAGAACTGTTGACTGGTGGAAATTCCAATGCGCTGAGTGCTTACATCTACGACTGAATCTCTTCCTGACCTGAACTTCCTTAACACCTCAACATATTATTCCTTATTGATTGTCATTCCACTGTTTATACAACTTTAGGAAGGGCCCATGAAATCTATTTTATGTGAGCGTGTCAGTGACCTTTGTTACAGCATCTTTCATCTCCTCAATCATGTCCTAACGACAGCATGTAAGGTTTTCCTTGGGCATAAGGAATAACTGAAAGTCACAGAGAGCAAGGTCAAGACTAAAAGGAGGATGAGAAACTATTGATTCCTTGTTGATTGTCAGTCCAGTGGAACCCATTCCCTGCTAGAGCTGTTTATTTGAACCTGAAATCATAAAAAGTTGGTTAGTCGCATCATGAAAATAATATTTATTAAAGGAAAAGGCTAGAATCGAACCCAGTATTCAAGATTTGAAAAGAATACATATTACTATTTAGATACGATTTAGGAATGTAGAGAGCATATTGTCATCATTGTGTCAGGTCAAATATCGGACAACGTAAATTAAGGAATATCTTTGTATTGCCAAAAACGTGTTGCGCATATGCGTATGTAAATTCATGTGAGAAAACATTGAAATAATTGAGCACGCTTCTCGCGTCACAAAGAAAGTTAGAAACAATATATCGAGTTAAGAGGGTTTCAAATCATATTTCAGTCAAAGTTAAGTTGAGAACAGAGGAGGAGAGTTTGCTAAACCAATTTTGAAAGCGAAAGAAGGGATGACAAGACAATGTAATTCTGCAAGACAACCCTGATCATCATCTCTTCCAACTGAAAGAGTAAATATTATTTGTATTTGTTTGTCATCCACTAGAAATGTAATTGGATTTAGTCTATCATCTTAGTAAATGAACATATGTAACACTCTTCCAAAGTTTTAACAGTCTCGCCCCCTCTTTAACTGTCTGTCCTCCACCATCAATAAGATATCTTCCAACCATGAATAACATATTTCCCCACTATCAATAACATATTTCCCCACTATCAATAACATATCTCCCCACCATCAATAACATATCTATCCACCATCAATAAGATATCTCCCCACCATCAATAACATATCTTCCAACCATGAATAACATATCTCCCCACCATCAATAATATATCTCTCCACCATCAATAACATATATCTCCACCATCAATGATATATCTCCCCACCAGGAGGATGAGAAACTATTGATTCCTTGTTGATTGTCAGTCCAGTGGAACCCATTCCCTGCTGTATTTGTTTATTTGAACCTGAAATCATGAAAAAATTGTTTAGTCACCTCATGTTATATATGGAATGGTACATATCCTGTTAATTAGAGAAACAAAGTAAATAAGGTTTGAAAATAATATTTATTAAAGGAAAAGGCTAGAATCGAACCCAGTATTCAAGAGTTGAAAAAAATATATATTACTATTTAGATACGATCTTCGAAATGCAGAGCATATTGTCATCATTGTGTCAGGTCAAATATCAGACGGTGTAAATTAAGCACTGTCTTTGTTTTGCCAAAAACGTGTTGGGCATATGCGTATGTAAATTCAGGTGAGAAAACATTGATATAATTGAGCACGCTTCTTGCGTCACAAAGAAAGTTAGAAACAATATATCGAGTTAAGAGGGGTTCAAATCAAAGGATATTTCAATCAAAGTTAAGTTCGGAACAGTCATAGGAGGAGAGTTTTCTAAGTCCCTTTTGGAAGCGAAAGAAGGGGTGACAAGACAATGTAATTCTTTTATACATGAGTAATCACTTATCAAGGCCAGAGAGGACTCGAGGATAAAGGTTAAGAGTTTACAGTATTCAGTTGGACAATATAGTAATCGTTAGTAACGGAAATTCGGTAAATTTGTTAACTTAAGTAGAACTGCTCGTCAAGAACTTGTTTAGGTTGGACTTGAAGACAATCATATCGTAGTCAGCTGGAAAGCAGGAAAATGGAAGACAGTACCACAGGCGTGCAGTTCTAAGAAAGAAGTTTTGTTCGTGGAATCTACATTTAGGTTTAGGCACAGATAAAGTGTGGGAGGAATTATTGATAGTGTTTTCAGATAGACGAGTGTTTCTTGTGAAGGTTTGGCGATGAGGGAACCATAGATTAAACACCTTCCATGAAAATAACGATACATCAGAGACAAACTCGCAACATCTCTTCTGTGAGATACAGGTTGCAGGGAAGAGAAAAGGACATCTCTTACGCGTCTACGAAGTATATTTTGAACTCTATCAAGGCAGGACAATTCCACAGGCGTGCAGTTCTAAGAAAGAAGCTTTGATCATGGAATCTATGTTTAGGTTTAGGTACAGATAATGAGTGGGGAAAATTATTGATAATGTTTTCAGCTAGTCTAGTGTTTCTTGTGAAAGTTTGGCGAGGGGGGACCATACATTGAAGCTCAGTTGAACACTTTCTATGAAAATAACGATAAAGCAGAGACAAACTCGCAACATCTCTTCTGTGAGACAGAGGTTGCAGCGAAGAGAAAAGGACATCTCCCACCAGGTCACGAAGTCTATTTTGAACCCTATCAAGGCAGGATAAGTCCTTTCTAGCAGCTCCTGCCCAGATGTGGCGACAGTATTCCATCCTTGGACGTATCTGGCTCTTATATAGATAGAGAATTGCATCCGCAGTGAGATATCTACTAGCTCGTTAGAAGGACCCCACCATTTTTCCAGCGGCCTTGGCAAGAGATTTGATGTACGTGTTCCATTTAAGATCAGGAGTAAAGGTCAAACCCAGAAGCTTCAAAACATAAGTCCTCTCCAAGACGCAAGCCATTCATTTCAATTGATGCCAAATGGGGATCAGAAAGTTGATGATGTAAAGATAGAAGCTTGGTTTTATATGCATTAAAAGTAACCAACCACTCTTTTCCCCATTATATCACGTGCTCAAGATCAGAGGAGAGAGAATTGGAGAGAATTTGGTCGTTTATGGTCTTAGATATGCTACCATATATGGTAGTGTTATCAGCATAAAGCTCTACGAATTATGTAAAGCTGTGATTTGGAAGATCATTAATGTAGATCAGGAAAAGAGTTGGGCCCAGGATGGACTCCTGCGGGACTCTAGCATTAATACTGTGAGCTTCTGATTTTTGCCCATTAACTACTACTCTTATGAACCTATCAGAGAGAAATGATTTAATAATTGAGAAGACATTTTCAGCTATACCATAACTGGAGATCTTGTGCAGTAAACCTTTATGCCATACCCTATCAAAGGCCTTTGATATGTCAAGAGCATTTGGTTGCCTCCGTCGAGATTCACTAATCCTGTAAGCACATCTTCTGTAGATCTAGCAGAACGGAAACCATATTGCATGTCACTAAGAAGGTTATTTTTGTTGCGATGGTTGATTACTTCTCTATTTAACACAGATTCCAGCAACTTACTCATGACGCACAGGAGACTTATTTACCTATACTGAGAGGAGAATGAACGATCACCTAAATTCTTAAATACAGGACATACTGGTGATATTTTCCAGGGTTATGGGAAGCAATTCTCCTTAAGACAGCGTTTAAACAGTTTTGTATGTATGGGCGCTAGTTTTGGTTGAAGTTTTTTAATCGAATACTTGATCCTCATATCTTCCAACCGTAATATAATATAATATATATTTCATAAGTTTTGTCTTTGTTTGTCATCCACCAGAAATGTAATGTGATTTAGTCTATCATCTTGGTAAATGAACATATGTAACACTTCCAAAGTTTTAACGGTCTCACCCCTTCTTCAACTGTCTGTCCCCACCATCAATAATGAAGTGAGTAACAAGAACTGTCCATTTCACATTCGCATGAATCCCCTAAGAATGATTAGGATTGTCATCACAGTGTATTTTCCTCTATTCATCCTCGTTTTACATTATCGTTATGTGTCGTCCTACACGATATTCATATCATGAACCGGTGTGTCAAGGTGATTATGCTGTATTATATTCATCTAAATTATTTATTAATAATCATTTTTATGTTAGTTAATCAAGTGTTCATAAAACCAATAATCGTTTCTTGCAGTTGTATTTTCTATTTTAAGTATATTTTAAGTATAAAATTGTTGATTTTATTATCTCGTAAGATTTAAACTTTCCAAACGATTAAAACATACTTCTTATTCGTATCAGATTGACATTTTTATTTTCTATGAAATAATTGCAGAATTATTGATAAGAAGTTGATCATTGTTACTAGGACCTTATTAACTAAGATCTGATTTCACAGTGAAAAAATAACAAACTGTTTAATTCTATTTGAAAAGTTTTAATATATTTTACATACAATCACATTAGAATCTTTTCATTGGACTGTTGTCACTAAGACTTGTTAGCTTAGCTATGATTACACAGTGGAAATTTTAATTTAGAAAATTTAAATACGATAACGTTAGAAATACTTGCAAACATTTTTCATTATTTTTCACCCTGGATTTACGAGATGGATTTTGGCAGGTAAAATTGCATGAAGCAAGCAGTCGCTTGACACCATTTACAACACCATTTGATCGGTCTTGGTGGAAAGTATTATCATTTGGGATTGTTCCAGCTCTGGAGATATTTAAAAAGGCCCTCTTTAACAATGTATCTGATTTAGAAGGGGTGATTATCAAAGCAGATGATCTTCTGGGGATTAGGAAGGGTAAAACAATGGAAGAATCACCAGTTGACCATGGGATAAAACTCAGGAAACTGTTGAAGAGATATCCTGATCGTTGGATGCGATTAAATGCTGGCAAATTGAATCTACGGCGAACATATATATCTTTCCTATGTCACATGATTACCAGTAAGGTTTTACTTTCTGATCCTGGGAAGGTAAATGTCATAAATGAGATGCCATGCCCTACAGATGTTTAAGGACTGCGACGATTGGTTGGATTCGTGAATTACCTGGCAAGATTTTTGCCACACATACCATCATTCGTAGGCATTTTTGCTGACGACACTACCATCTATGGTAGCACATCTAAGACAGTAAACGACCAAGTTCTCTCCAATTCTCTCTCCTCTGATCTTGATCAGGTTGTACAATGGGGAAAGGAGTGGCTGGTTACTTTTAATGCATCTAAAACCAAGCTTCTATCTTTACATCATCAACGTTCTGATCCCCATCTGGCATCAATTAAAATGAATGGCTCTCGTCTTGGAGAGGCCTCAAGTTTTGACAGGCTTCTGGGCTTGACCTTTACTCCTGATCTTAAATGGAATACGTACATAAAATCTGTTGCCAAGGCCGCTGGAAAAATGGTCGGATCCTTCTATCGATCCAGTAGATATCTCACTGTTGATGCAATTCTCTATCTATATAAGAGCCAGATACGTCCAAGGACGGGATACTGTTGCCACATATGGGCAGGAGCTGCTAGAAAAGACATTTCCTGCCTTGATAAGGTTCAAAATAGACTTTGTGGCCTGGTGGAAGATGTCCTTTTCTCTTCGCTGCAACCTCTATCTCACAGAAGAGATGTTGCGAGTTTGTCTCTGCTTTATCGTTATTTTCATGGAAAGTGTTCAACTGAGCTTCAATCTATGGTCCCCCTCGCCAAACTTTCACAAGAAACACTAGACTAGCTGAAAACATTATCAATAATTTTCCCCACTCTTTATCTGTACCTAAACCTAAACATAGATTCCATGATCAAAGCTTCTTTCTTAGAACTGCACGCCTGTGGAATTGTCTTCCGTTTTCCTGCTTTCCAGCTGTCTATAATATGGTTGTCTTCAAGTCCAACGTGAACAAGTTTCTGATGAGCCGTTCCACTTAAGTTAACAAATTTACCGAACTTCCATTACTATCGATTACTATATTGTCCTTTTGACTACTCTACAGTCTTTAACCCTTATCCTTGAGTGGCCTATCGGCCTTGATAAGTGGTGACGCCTATGTAAAAAAAAACATACCTAAGGTGATGGACCCAATTCGAAATATTGTGAAGGAATATGTGCCATGGACGTCATTCCAAATTCATGAAGAGGCTTTTGGTAAAATTATAAAGTTAATGAGTCAGGCACCAGTGCTGAGATAGTATGACCCCAACAAAATTTTGATCATTTAATGTGATGCGAGTGAGAAGGGTACGGGGGCTGCACTTCTGCAAGAACATCAACTCCTAGCCTATATAAGTCGTGCGCTGAGCAACACAGAAACCCAATATGTACAAATTGAAAACGAGCTGCTAGTAGTTATCTATGCTAGTGAAAGGTTTCTTCAGTATACTTTTAGTCGACGGATAACAGTACTGAGCGATCATAGGCCATTAGAAACGATCATGAAAGAAGAATTGGGAAAATGCCCAAAACGACTGCAAAACATGCTGATGCGACTACAGGCTTATGATGCTACCGTTCAGTACCATCCGGGTAAAATGTTCCTTGCAGAAACACTATCAAGAGCATACATCCAGGGAGTGAACAGCGAATATATGGACAATGAAGATGATTTCAAGGAAGCTGAATATATTCCTGTAACAGAGAGAAGGGTGCTTGAACTTCGCTCAGCCACAAAGGAAGACAGAAGCATGCAGCAGTTGTAGTAAGTAATTATCGAAGGATGGCCAGAAGACAAAATGCATCTTGACCAAGAGGTGAGACCATTCTTTAGCATGCACCATGAAATGACGGTACAAGATGGGTTAATTTTCAAAGGAAACCGGGTAGTGTTTCCGATGACCCAGCGGGCTGTGCTAATAGAAAAGCTGCATTCAACACACGTAGGAATAAAAGGATGTTGCAGAGGGGAAAGAGAGTGCTTATATTGGCCAAACATGAACAGTGAGATCATAGACTCTTTCGAAATGCCCCACATGAAGAAAATACTAATTAGTTAATCCAGTCGAAACACTAATGGTACATGAAGTTCCTGACAGACTCTGAGCGAAGGGGAAGTGGACCTTTTTAAGTTTGCAGATAGAGACTATCCATGTACTTTGGATTATATGAGCAATTTCTGCGAAATTAATCATCTTCAAAATACAGAAGCAAAAACAGTAATAATCAAACTTCAGCACCATTTTTCACGACATGGAATGTCAGATCAGTGGTAACTGATAATGGGATTCAGTTTAGTAACCAGAGATGTTCTATGTTTGCAAAAAAGTGGTGTTTCATACATACACTTGTCAGTCCATACAAAAGCAAGGCGAATGACAAAGTGGAATCTGCGGTAAAGATGGCAAAGAACCTTTTCCGGAAAGTGATGGAAGATAAGGCGGTTCCATACCTAGCAATGTTGGATCACAGAAATACACTAGCTAAAGGTCTCTAATCATCAGCCCAGTAGCTGATGTCAAGAAGAACAAAAACAGTTCTCCCAACTAGAGAGGAGTTACTCAAACCAGAAGTGCCCCAAAAAATTTTTAAGTTTGTTTAGCGAGACAGCAGGAAACAAGAACAGTCCTTTAACCAAATAGTAAAACCACTTCAACCGTTACACCATGGAGATGTAGTAGGTGCGTCAGAAACTGACCTTAAGAACGCGTGAAAAATATTGAATAATTAGACCTCCTATCTTTCCAAGCTAATAACTACTTGAAAAATGTGACTCAAAACCTGTTTTTTTTTTCAATTAAAGGAGCAAAGACCAAAAATTTAAAAAAATAACAGGTTTAATACCAAATTATGAAATATATTTTTAATCGGTTTTCTTTAAAATAAATTTGAAGAATATCAACGAAATTTTACTTGTGTCGATTATAAAAAAATCGATATAAATTCCAAAAAATCACTTACCCATAATAATTACTAATCATTGTGTAGTTCCATTCTCCACTGTAAAGAATTTATCCATATTCATATTTTAAATTCCATTTGTTTTTTTTAATAAAAGAACTTTTAAATGCCTATTTGAAAAAGGCGCCATTAACGTAAGCATTTTACGTTCTTATCAAAAACCGGAAGTAATTTTTTATGGTTTTGAACTACGGGTGGACAGAAAGAAGTAAAAACCACACGTTCGTGTTAGTCATCTAATCTTGTCCGTAAAGAAATATGCGTTCCCATAGTTTAAAAATAGTCTGAGAATATTTTATTTATTGATCCTTTATCTTCAATTTGTGATATATAAACAACAATTCACATTGACCATTAAAATATTGTAAAAATTAAACCAATAGAAAATTTTTTATGGACTTTTAAAGTTTAAAAATTGAAAAATATTTGACTCGTAAAATTCAATTGATTTCATTACATAAACAAATGGCTGCCTGAAGGCTCGCAGACACTTTGTAAACACTGTTTTTTGTTTTTTGTTTTTAAATAAAAAGATGATATTTCTATTATTTTTCAAAAAAAAACTTTAATAGTTTATTTTGGAAGTATATTCCATAAAGAAAATAAACAACCCACTTTTAAAAAAAAATTATATATTTTTTTTAAATATTATATTCGCAGTTAAGGGTGTCAAAAATTTCCAAAAATTCTGATACACCTATAGCATGTAGCAGGGATGAAAGCACAAATAAAGGGTCAGAAAGTGGTAAAAGGCAATCGGATGACGGAGATGATGATTGATTCATATGAAGTGCAGAGCGAGGTATACAGGAATAATGGTCACAGTACAGAAGGGACATATAACACAGATTAACCTCAATATGAAGGTGAAATAAAAGAAAGACGAAACCCGACACAACGCCCAATAATAATAAGCACAAGACAAACCAAGCCTGAAAAGAGTGCGGACAACACGGTCGGGAAGAATAGTAAGAGATACTGTGAGATTTTATGATTTCACAAAAAAAGTGAAAAGGGCAGAATAATCCTTGTTATGCAGGAGGGTAGTCAGACCAATGAATACGTAGGTCACTTCTCTTTTTATATATATGTTTTAGTTTAATTCTTATCAATTTTTTTTTATTGTCTTTGAGAAGAGGAAGAATGTTGCATGAGGAACTATTCAGGGTGTTCACCGTTTGGAGTTAAGCCCCTTGGGACGACTTATGTTTACAGAGTAGAATAAAGACGCACACATATCGGTCGTTGTGTTGTGTTTAATCCGTTGGCATCCTAAGAAATGACACAAGCTTCATGTATTTTGTATATTTTAATGAAATACAAAGAATAGGTTTACTAAAGAAATTAAATAGAAAAGAGAAATTTAATAAAGCATGGAGTATTGACAAGTTTTAATCTAAACTTGTTAGTAAAACATTTCGAACATTTAACTAATTAACAGATATTTTTACACGAGGAACGAAATAATGATGACACCGTGTTATTACGATGACCTTTAAATTCAGTTGATTTTCTCTTTAAATAATTTCACGTTTAAATCGTGTTTTTCATCTTCTATTTTTTTATTCTTTTATATTTTCATATATTTCATTTCCTAATGAATTGGACACACGAAACAAAAGTTGTATGAATTTACTAAAGAAATCCTAACAAGGAAAAAAAATTCTGTTTTGAACACAAAGAACAAAACAAAAAACAAATTCATCCCGCCTTTTTTTTTTTTTCGTATTGAATTCATGGAATAAAAGGTGAGTATTTAGTATTTAGTTCATTTTTAAATTAATCTGAAACATTAAAATAAGTTTACTTTTTTATTGTAATCCTATGAAAATATTGATTCTGTCTTGCTTTATAACAAACGTGAATATATGAATTTCCGATTTGAAAAATCTCCTAAAAATATATTCTTGAATCTGTTGTCAAAAATGTGTTTATTTTAGTAAAACGTATGTGATTTTCTGTTTAAATAATAATGTTTACCATCAACACAATAATTTTTTTTTTTTTTTTTTTTGTCGTTAAAGAATTCCATTTGAGTTTTTATGATTTATCCAGTATTTCACATTTAAAAATAGAAATCACGATACGTGTGAATCTATGTTCCGTATTGAAACCATCATGCTATTATTTAAAAATCCTTTCTTAACATCGGGAGGGGATGGTTTTAACTTTCACACACTATTTAAAATATCGCGCGGTAACAGATGCACAGGACATCACTTTCTTTTATAAAGTTGACATGAAATGAATACTCATTTATTGGCCATCACAAATTAACAGAAATTTAATGTAGAAAAACATTGTTGTAAAATATTTGCAACCGTAGTTTACTCCCACTAAGAATTTAAAATCTTCTTTTTATTACGTTTCAAATGTCTCAAATATTTTCTGCAAAAGGGAAATAAAACCGTAATAAATATTTTAGATTTTAGAGTAGGGTATCACTTTCCATTATAAATTTAATGTAAACTGAACACCGATTTAATTGCCAGACAATTACCAACAAAACGTAATCATTCCCAGTTTCTAAATTTGTCATACGATGAGGAGGGGGCCTCCGATTGATTTTTGCTTTCTGACGTCTTTCTTTTTTTGTGGAGAAAATAGTTTACATTTTTAAAACTATTCTTTACTTTCACAATTAAATATACAAAGGAGCGTCAGCGTCACTGTTAAATTTTATTGGGTGGAATTATACTAGTATTGTGGTTAATTTTCAATTTTTGAGAGATTAATGGGATTCCCGAGGTAACTGTTGCATGTCAGCTATTTTTCTTCTTGTTCGCACGAAGATCCGGCACTAGTTTTTATTATTTATTTAAAAAAAAAAAACATAAACAAAATCTTATCCTGATTGCCGGAAGAATCAATCACTTATCATTTTAATGTATTTGTTCTTTGATCACGTTTATTTTGATTATTTAATTGTTTGGTAAAAATGCTAATTAACAAAGACACTTGGTCCATACTAAGAATGGTTTTCTAAATAATAACCTTTTTATTAATTAAAAGAGGTTGTGTTCATTTGAAACAGAACAAAAAAATAAAATGGGTTAGTAAAAACTGCCCCCATCCAAATCTATAATTAAAATTTAAGAATAATTGAACAACCCCCTCCATCTTGGATCATTTTGGTAAATTCAGTTGTAATTTTCATTTTATATATATATATATATATATATATATATATATATATATATATATATATATGTGTGTGTAAAATGACAATTACAATTGAATATATATATATATATATATATGTAAAATGAAAATTACAATTGAATATATATATATATATATATAAAATGAAAATTACAATTGAATATATATATATATATATATATATAAAATGAAAATTACAATTGAATATATATATATATATATATATATATATATATATAAAATGAAAATTACAATTGAATATATATATATATAAAATGAAAATTACAATTGAATATATATATATATAAAAATGAAAATTACAATTATATATATATATATATATATATATATATATATATATGTATATATATATATATATATGCAAAATATGAGATTAGAAAGACAACCGCATGCGTATCTGTATTTTTTAAATAAACAAAATATTTATTTAAAGTTTCAAATTTTCGGCTTATAAAGCCTTCATCAGGAACATATATCTAAACTAATGGCAGAAACACTAGAGGATGACCTCCAATCAGTAGTTCAGTCAGGGTTCAAAAGAGAGAGGCAAATCTGATAGGCCCTAAACTGGCATCTAAGCTTCAGCCTCTGTCCCATCGATGAAACGTTGCATCTCTCTGCTTGTTCTACAAGTATTTTAATGGTGAATGCTCTGATGAACTGCAAGCACTTTAACACCCTCGACAGACCCGACAAGCTGCAAAATCCCACCCCCACACTGTAGAAATCCCTAGATATAAAAGATCTTTCTACTCCGGTAGTTTCTTCCCCAGAACCGCTAGACCCTGGAATTCCATTCCAGGTCACTGCTTCCCCAACTGTACTGACATGCAGAAGTTCAAGTGCAACGTGTCGTTTGGCAGAGTTTGTTGGTCGAAGTAGAGAGTGTGTATCGTCAGTCCAGTGGGTAGCGCCGGAATTCGAAATATGAGATTAAAAAGACAACCGCGTGCGTATCAGTATTTTTTTAAATAAACAAAATATTTATTTAATGTTTCAAATTTTCGGCTTATAAAGCCTTCATCAGGAATTTTCTTTTTAAACAATACAATATTTTTTTTTTCCTCACGTGCCATGGTGTCGTTTGGCAGAGTTTGTTGGTCGAAGTAGAGAGTGTGTATTGTCAGATACGCACGCTGTCCTCTTTCTAATCTCATATTTTGAATTCCGTTTCCCCGTGCTTCTAAAAAGTGGATTACTACTAAACTACCCATTCGCGCTTAGACAGCGCTACCCACTGGACTGACAGTACACACTCTCTACTTCGACCAACAAACTCTGTGGAACGACACCATGGCACGTAAGAAATATATATATATATATATATATATATATATATATATATATATATATTGTATTGTTTAAAAAGAAAATTCCTGATGAAGGCTTTATAAGCCGAAAATTTGAAACTTTAAATAAATATTTTGTTTATTTAAAAAAATACAGATACGCACGCGGTTGTCTTTCTAATCTGATATTTCAAATTCCGTTTCTCCGACACTACCGAAAGCCCCGAAAACCAACGCAACGACAATAAAGACCGATGGGCGAAATCCCATGACTCAATCTCCGGGCAAAAGGAAGGAAACGGACCAGAAGGTGGGCCAAAACCAGTCTACAACACCACAGGAGGACTGGCCAGAGTTAGCTCCAAACAAAAGGGCCAAGCAGCAGCAACAACAGAGCCAGCAGCAGAAGGAAAAGGCAGCGGCAGCCGATCCCCTCCCCGGTCCATCAAACACCAAACAGGACGAGACTACGGCATGGGGCCCTCCGGAGCTGGAGCAGATGACACCCGATGATTATAGGGAACTCTTCAACTCCACTTAGAAGGATGTCACGAAGGGAACAACCGTCATACCCCTTCCGGGACAGATTGAAAAATTGGAGAAGAGAGTTCTCTCCCTTATCACCTCTTACCTCAAGACCAGGAGTTTAACGGGTGTCAACAAAGACACCATGGTGGAAATCCTCATTGACTTGAACATTCCGGCAAGTTATATATGCAGGAGGAGTTTCACCATGTCGGACATTCTGCTCCCCAGAGAGGAGGATGCAAAAAGACTGGCCAGGACTGAACACAGAAGCAGGAACATTCGGCTCCAGTCAGTATACCTCGGCGGGAGGAACACCACTGTCTCAGTACTGAATGTCCCGTGCTACATGACCGGAAAACAAGTCGGGGCCATACCGAGTCAGTACGGTGAGGTGGAGGCAGTCGCCCCAGCCCGCGGTCGACGCAACGTTTTGACTGGGGACTACAAAGTTCGGATGGTCCTGGGCAAGGACAGTTTTGACAACATTCCAGCAATGCTCAAGTTTTGAGAGCAGACCATGACACTGATCGTGGAGAGGAGAAAACCTCACTGCTGGCACTGTCAGTTGAGAGGATACATGGCCAAGGACTGTCCTAAAAGGCAACCAGCAAACCCCCCGGGAAAAGTCCCCACCAAATTACCCGCTAAAACCCCAGCAGAGGTACAAGCCACAGCCCCAGCCGCAGCCGCAGGCAATTCCAACCCGGCAGCAGAAGCAGGTTGGGCAACAGTCACAAGGAAGGGCAGACCCAACAAAAATCTGCCCAAACCAATAACGACCAAAACCCAACCCAAAATCACCCCAATGGACACTCAAGCGCCCTCTTCCTCAAACAAGAGGAAGCTCCAAGACTCTGAGGAAGAGATCGCGTTGGAGGGTCTAGAGACAGCCACAGACACAGAGGAGACAACATCAGAGGCAGCAGTCAGCAAGAGTACGACGAAGAGGAGGAAAAGCAGGAGATCCAAGGAAGACACCCTCACCCCCAAAGACAATATCCAACCAGCCGAGGCTGAGCCCCCCAAATCCCACCCCTCAAACCAGCCAGAACAATGTCCCCCTCCCTCCCCGAACCCCCAAGAGCACTACCTCGCAATCCATCCCCAGAAAGTTCGAGTAACGACCCCAAAAAACAACCTCCCCTGCCAACATACACCTCAACACCCGATATCCCCTCCGCTACTCCCCCTGCACCCACTCCCCCTCCAGTCAAGGAAAAACACACCCCACCAATCTGCATGGAACGGACAAAGAGACTCCCCTTCCTTCCAGAAGGAAGGATATGTGAGACGGGCCCTCTGCAGCCAACAACAGAACTGAAAGGGCAGCAGAAGGTCTGCTATACACAGCTAAAAAACTTTCTTTACGTCGGTGGCGATACTGTCACCGACCCAACCAAGTTCAAGGACGCTCCCTTGTTGACCAAATTTATTAGGGTCAACAAGGATTCCAGGACTGAGGCCCTCTGGGCGTGGATAGATGCTGCGAAGGATGCAATCCCAAGCCAGCAGCTGATGGACATGGAGCATCCTTCGCTAAACAATTTAGTTTTTAAATGCGAGGGCAGAGTCCCTGTATATATTCACCCCTCCTTCTACAGGGCTTTAAAACTAATTTTTCACCTGGACGTGGGAGGTGTGGCCAAGAATGGAGTACCCTCTGCAGACTTACTGACCGGAAGCCTTGGACAGGCCTGCCACGTCCTTACCCCCGAGGATTTCAGGCCTGTGTGTGACACTGAATTAAGTAGGTGACCATGACTTTAAACTTGGCTACTTATAATGTGAGGGGCCTCAGATGTCGAAGCAAGGCCGCGCTCGTGCTTAGAGATCTGGTGCCCCTAAAGGTAGATATTGCCACTATACAGGAGACCCACATTCCACAACAGTGTGTCGAGGTGCTCCTGTAAGCTGAATTGTCGTTTTGCAGGGAGAGGTAGTACAGAAAGACGGTAAAGGATGAGCGGAAAGACATATGTAGCACACGCCTCCGCCCGACCCTTCAAGGAAAATTTCCTTCGAACCCAAGTCTTAACAGAGGATTTGACCTTGGCTTCTACTTCCGACCAGTTTTTCTTCAGCTGGAGACCCGGTCCGAACAACAAACCAAGGATCCGGAGCGGGCCGTCTGTCCAACTGAAGATGCACGGAAGCGAATTTACTTCGGTCCAGGCACCCAACCGCAGACCCACAGATTACTGCGATTGAAGACGGCCCCCCGTACCTTCTTCATATCGAGCGAGCACCTCGGTGATCACTTGAATGTCCGTGGGGTAACACACGAACACGGTGACGTCATCGGCGAACGCGGAAACCCTGGCTCATGTGCCTCCAGGGAGAGCTATCCCGCGCAGGACTGATGTAGTCGCCTCGTCCCTTAACTTGCGGAGGAGGGGTTCCAACGCCAGGACATACAAGAGAGGCGACAGCGGACATCCCTGTTGTACCGACCGGAATACAGCAAAAGACTCCAGCAGCTTACCGTTGATCTGCACCGCTACCGTCGGCCTGTCATACAGTACAGAGATCCACTTGTGGAAGTCCAGATTAAATCCGGCGGCCTCCAGCACAGATCCCAGGAACCTATGCTTCACCCTATCGAAAGCCTTGGACTGATCCAAACTGATCAGCACGGCCTCGGCGTCGTCTTCTGTCCCCTCTATGATCGTGCGTATCAGATGAAGATTGTCCTGAATTGATCTCCCCTTCACACATAGCTCTGGTCTGCTTCGATCAAGTCAGTGATGACAGCCTGCATCCGATTCGCAAGAACCTTGGCCAAAATCTTTAACTCTGTGTTTAGCAGAGTCAAGGGCCTGAAATCGTTTAAATCTTCCTCCTCACCATGCCGTTGACCTTTCCTCAGCAATGTGATCACTCCCTTTGTCACCTGCCCAGGGATGGAGCTCTGAACAAACCAATGGTTGACCATATCCTTCAGAATAGGGACCAACATGGGCGACAGCCTCAAGTAGAATTCGTAGGGTAGACCATCAAGCCCCGGGGACTTGTTGCAGCCAACCTGCTTCAACGCAGTAATGATCTCATGTTCCACGACAAGACCATCACAGCTAGCCGCTCGAGCCGCCATGAGGCGGGGTGAGTCGGCCAAATAGCTGCCAAACTCTTCGACCCTGAGTTTGGGTAGTTGGGTGAAGCGCTCTGATAGATGCTTTCGAAACCCCTCGCAAATCTCCCGCATCGACACAGGGGCATGTCCTTCCAGGTCATTTACCTTTCGAATGTACCCGTCCGAGCCGTGCCTTAGAGCAGCCTTACGCTCAACAGTGTTTACATTAATAGCCTCGTTCAACTTTCATTAGCCTAGCCCTAACTATCTGGCCCTCGTACCGCTTGCTAGCCAAGCAGCTGAGGTCTTGTTTAGCTAGTGCTTTCTCTAGGGGGTCCCCACCCTCCAATGCCTGGGCCAGCCTATTCTCTGTACGCTTCTTGGCCTTAGCCTTATATAGTGCGAGGCGTTGGCTGTACTTGACCGAGAAACATCTAATCTTAGCCTTGAGACTAACCCACCACTTACTCCCGGTAACCGCCCCCACTAATGCCCGTTGGATTATCTCTGTAACCTTCAACCAGTAGTCCTCCAGCTCCAACAAGGTGCTGTTGAACTTCCAGTATCCAGCCAGTCTAGGCCTAGGGTTCAAGTTAAGATGGGCCATAACTAGTTTATGGTCCGAGTGTCCTAAAAAGTGGAACATGGGGCAAGATAGGAAATCTACATCGCCTCTTCTAACTAACATCTGATCCAAGTAAGTACTTGGATAGGAAGGTGTATTAGGATGACATATCCACATCTCCCGCCCCGGGTGATCCAGGCGAAATCTGTCGACCAAGTCGCACGAAGCCATCAGGTCAGACAGACTGCTGTCACGCCACGTCGACCCGCTAGTCCTCCCGACCTTATCTATCCTGGGATCAAGGATGGCATTCCAATCACCCATTAAGACTACCCTCTTCGGATCATCTACAAAGCCCTCCACCCGTCGAAAAAGGAAGCCTTCTCTACAGTGGGGTTTTCATTAGTTAGCTTTAGATTCCACAGAGTGAATGAGGTATTGTGGTAAATGTTGCCAGTCAAGAGTAAAGTCGCCACAGACTCCATTTTTACTTTAGTTACAAAGACCCTGCAACACTCCCCTCCCCAGATCTTATAGGGTCTTGTGCCTAAATTTGTTTTGTCTTTTGGAGATTTTACTTTTTTTAAATGTTTTAATTTTATATTGGAATTTTTTTAATTGGAATTTTTTCTTTAAACGAAATAAATTAAATATGAAGATCAAAGTGTAGTATCTGTTCTTACTACATGCTGTACTTATGTTTGTAACTTTTCCTTGCCCACATAGCTAAGATCAAAGTGTAGTATATGTTCTTACTACATCCTGTACTTATGTTTGTAACTTTACCTTGGCCACATGGCTAAGATTAAAGTGTAGTATATGTTCTTAACAGATGCTGCACTTACATTTGTAACTTTTCCTTTGCAATGGAAGGGGAAACCCTTCCATGCTAAGGCATTTTTAGTCGCATTCAAGTCACTCCATTGGTCGGTCTATAACACATTTACATTTTATTTTATTTTTTTAAGCAAGGGGTATGGAGTAACATTTTTGTCCCCCGATTTATCAAAGAGGGACCAATGTTTTCAATGGGTCCGTAGTCTGGATGATTGACGGATAACCGTCCATTAGTTTTTCCTGAAATTTTTATTTACTGAAGTCATTTTAGCCCATTTTTCGGTCATTTTAGTTTATCTTTAAGAATTTCATGTCAATCCCACATTCACACATTCATTCATTACACGAGAGCATGCGACTAGTGGCTATTGGCCTTGTTAAATTCAGCTCAACGTATGACCTTAAACAACTTTATTTTATTATACTTACTGACACAGCATTGACTTTCAAACAAATGCTGACCGATAGCAAAGTTTTGAGGCGAAGGCGAAGGGGGACTGCAAATCCATTTTAATTTTAAATGGATTGTTTTGCTTTATACAACTCTCTAAATGCATGAAAGTACGCCCCACATAATCAGCATCTCATTGGAATTTAAACTTATAAACAACATTACCGTAGTTGATATAAAGCACACTCTCTTTGCTCAAAAGACAGGTAGATCTCATAGTATATATCAAACTTAACGGATGCAATTCTCTATCTATATAAGAGATAGGTACGTCCAAGGATGGAATGCTGTTGCCACATCTGGGCAGGAGCTGCTAGAAAGGACTTATCCTGCCTTGATAGAGTTCAAAATAGACTTCGTAGCCTTGTAGATGTCCTTTTCTCTTCCCTGCAACCTCTATCTCAGAAGAGATGTGGCGAGTTTGTCTCTGATGTATCGTTATTTTCATGGAAAATGTTCGACTTCAGTCTATTGTCCCCCCTCGCTAAACTTTCACAAGACACACTCGTCTAGCTGAAAACACTATCAATAATTCCCCCCCATTCTTTATCTGTGCCTAAACCTAAACGTAGATTCCATGAACAAAGCCTCTTTCTTAGAACTGCACGCCTGTTAAATTGTCTTCTGTTTTCCTGCTTTCCGGCTGACTGCAATATGGTTGTCTTCAAGTCTAACGTAAATAAGTTCTTGATGAGCTATTCCATATAAGTTATCAAATTTACCGAATTTTCATTACTATCGATTACTATATTGTCCAATTTCTACTGTACACTCTTTAACCCTTATACTTGAGTTGCCTCTTGGCCTTGATAATGTGGTGATGCCTGTGTAAAAAAAAAACAAAATGGAAACTAGTTATGATAATACTTACAATCTGTCTTTCAATTATACACTTTTCTCAAAAATGTAATTTGAAATAAAGTATACATTTTAAAAGCATATTTATTTTCATAATTTAAAACCTCCCTTTTTTAATAAGATCTTGATAACAATTTTAATGAATATTTTCCTGATCCTATCTATTTTAGAGTACAGTCTGCTAGGTGTATCACTCCTGAAAGCTCTACGTATCAAAGTATAATTGAACCAGTCTTTCGTTATTTGGGTAGAAAACGTTCATTAACAAAAGTCAATTTCATGTAAATGATAATGACAGTCAAAAGAATGAATCAAATCTCAGTTTGAAATTCTCATTCAAAGTAAAACGTATTAACGTGTCATAACGAATACCATGTAAACGGAGACAATTTATTTTTGAATAATTAAAACGTAAAAGAATGAATTAATTTAGAGTCTGAAAGTTTAGAAATATTTTACCATTTAAAATAAATCAAACTGAATGTAAATACAAAAATAAATTAATTTAATTTATTTTTATTTGCAGATATTCATGGTTGAACAATTTTGCTGACGTTGAACTTTTATAAACATTTACTGGTGAAAAGATTATTTGAACTGATCATTATTATTCTAAACATTTACTGGTGTTGTATTTAAACTGATCATTATTTTTATAAACATATACTGGCCACCATTTGAACTAATTATTTTTCTAAACATTTACTGGTAAACAGATGCATTTGAACTAATTATTTTTATAAATATTTACTGGTGAAAAGATGTATTTGAACTGATCATTATTATTCTAAACATTTACTTGTGAAAAGATTTATTTGAACTGATCATTATTTTTCTAAACATTTACTGATGAAAAGAGGTATTTGAACTGATCATTATTTTTATAAACGTTTACTGGTCAACAGATGGATTTGAACTGATCATTATGTTTATAAACATTTACTGGTGAAACGATGCATTTGAACTGATCATTTTTATAAACATTTACTGGTTAACAGATGTATTTTAACTGATCATTATTTTTCTAAACATTAACTGATGAAAAGAGATATTTGAACTGATCATTATTTTTCTAAACATTTACTGACGAAAAGATGTATTTGAACTGATCATTATTTTTCTAAACATTTACTGGTGAAAAGACGTATTTGAACTGATCATTATTTTTCTAAACATTTACTGATGAAAAGAGGTATTTGAACTGATCATTATTTTTATAAACATTTACTGGTGCTAAGATGCATTCTTGTGAAATATGTGAATATACTTGTTCTGATGAATCAGATTTCATAACGCATATGGAAACTCACAGTGCAGAAAATTCATATTCTTGTGAAATATGTGAATATACTTGTTCAAATAAAACAAATTTAGTAATACATATAATAACTCACGGTGCAGAAGGTGCATATTCTCGTGAAATATGTGAATATATTTCTTCTGATGAGTCAAATTCAATAACATATATGGAAACTCACAGTGCAGAAAATTCATATTCTCGTGAAATATGTGAATATATTTCTTCTGATGAGTCAAATTCAATAACATATATGGAAACTCACAGTGCAGAAAATTCATATTCTTGTGAAAAATGTGAATATACTTGTTCTGATGAAATAAATTCAATAACACATATGAAAACTCACACAGAGAAAAAGGCATATTTATGTGAAGTGTGTGATTATTCTAGTTCTAGAAAATCATATTTAAAGTCACATATGAGAACTCACACTAGGGAGAAACCATATTCTTGTGAAGTGTGTGGATATTCTTTTTCTAGGAAACCAGATTTAGTGATGCATAAGAAAATTCACACTGGCGAAAAACCATATACTTGTAATATGTGTGAATATTCTTGTTTACGGAAATCACAATTAGTGAAACATATTAGAACTCATACTAAAGAAAAGCCATATTCTTGTAGAATGTGTTTATATTCTTGTTCTGCGAAATCAAGTTTAGTGAAACATATTAGAACTCATACTGGGAAAAAACCATATTCTTGTAGAATGTGTGCATATTCTTGTTCTGCGAAATCAAGTTTAGTGACACATATGAGAAGTCACACTGGGGAAAAGCCATATTCTTGTGATATTTGTGAATATTCTTGTTATTTCAAATCAAATTTACGTACCCATATGAGAATTCACAGTGGTGAAAAACCATATGCTTGTAAAATATGTGAATATTCTGCTATTCAAAAAACAAATTTACTGAAACATATGAGAACTCACACTGAGAACTTGAATGCCTACTAGACACTATCCTCGAGTGTCTAAGGTCTCTCTGTACAGGGGTTTGTCAGAACAGCCTGGTATGAGGATACATTTCCATAGAAGTAAACCCTGACCAAATATTCAAAATCACATAGTATTCTCTGCCCAAATAAGATCTCCTCACTATGGCTAACCCACATTAGCGTTTACGAGGAATGGTGCACTTTCTCCAAGTGATGTTACCTCAAGTAACAGCACGAAGCTGGGTACTCCACCAGACTAGATAAATTCTTGTCCTGGAATCCAGTAAGACCAAGAGACCAAAATGAAAGATATACTACAATGTATAAAAAATATTAATTGGGGAGAGGAAAATTATGTTCTCAATTCCTTTACTAACTCAGTGTTTTAGAGATAAAGAACTTACATGGAACATTCGAATATTTATGACTCTTTGTGAACATTAATGGAACATCAGCATTCATTTTGAAGGAGGAAATAATGTATGGAATAATGCAACTCATGAGACACAGACAAACTATACTTCATTCCCACAAGCAAAACGTGCATTTAACTTGCAATAATAATAATAATAATAATAGTAATGATAATGATAATAATAATAATGATAATAATAATAATGATAATAATAATAATGATAATAATAATAATAATAATAATGATAATAATAATAATAATAACAATAATAATAATAATAATGATAATAATAACAATAATAATAATAATAATAATAATGATAATAATAATAATAATAATGATAATAATAATGATAATAATAATAATGATAATAATAATGATAATAATAATAATAATGATAATAATGATAATAATAATAATGATAATAATAATGATAATAATGATAATAATAATGATAATAATGATAATAATAATAATAATGATAATAATAATAATAATGATAATAATAATAATAATGATAATAATAATAATGATAATAATAATAATAATGATAATAATAATAATAATAATAATGATAACAATAATAATAATAACAATAATGATAATAATAATAACAATGATAATAACAATAATAATAATGATAATAATACTAATAATAATAACAATAATAATAATAAAAATAATAACAATAATAATAATAATGCGCAACATGGTTGTTATGAGTATATAAACACAACAGGTATAACAGCACAAACCAGAAACAGGTACTACACTTTCATTTTAATTTACTGTCGAAACAGCCTTTTTTTAGACAATTTAATGGCAAAAATAAGGATGAAACATATAAAAAAGAAAACAATTTATTGATAAAGAATAAAAGCTAATAAAAAAAGTAGAAACAAGTAGTTTTTACGAGTTTACAATACTGCAAAGATTTAACACGTTTTATATGGAAAAAAAACCTAATTAATGGAGGGGGCACTCTCATATAAAAATCACCGAGAAAGACACGTTGACATTACTTATTTCAATGGAGGAGTAATGCATGGGAGAATGCACCTCATGACAAGTAACGACTGTATTTATCTCGCCAGAATAATGATAACCCGGATCATGGCACACACAAGATCTCAAAACAGGAACAGATACTACACATTAGTTATTATTCTCTGGGTTCTGCTTATACGCCTAACAGGATTACGCTTGAAACCATAAGGTCACGTAAGTTTACTCAAATCAAGTTAGATAATTTGCAACTTTCATAATGTATTTTTGTCACTTAACTGAACTCACCGCTTTCTCCAATTCTTTTTTTTTTTCTTTCTGAATTGTAATAGTAGGGTAAAGTGGGGAATGTATCCTTCCACCTCCTGCTGTGCTCAACAAAAAATGCTGTTCTTGCTTCGGCCTTTGTACACCAGATAGCCTAGTAACGTGTGTGGAATCGTTAAAATGGAGATTTGACTTTTCTGCCAGTGCAAACTTCTGCTCTGATGCTACCTTCTTTGGTGTTCGGTATTTTAAAGCCCATCATCTGCCTGGCAACCATATCGTTTAAATAATCCATAATTAATAAAATTTGTCTTGGCCACACTCTCGATAAGACATTAGTTACTGATTCATGGAGTGGAATTTCTGTCGATTGACTTCTTCCAATTTGCATACCTCTTTGTATCAAGCTCAGGTGTCCATAAATAACATTGGGGCGACTGCAAACACATATTTCCTTACTTCGAAGTATTCTTTCTGACGCTCAACAAGTTGCTTCCATAAAAACACCCTTTCTTGTTCCAGGTTATTTTGGTGGTGAATATTTCCAATATGACCAATGTCATTTGCACAATTGTTAAATTGTTTAAAGTTCGTAGTGGATTGTAATGGTAGTGTGCATTAAGAAAAGTTATTCTTCCAGCTCCTAACAAAATGCAAATGTCTGCAATATATATATATTTATATGTAATCACCTTTTTCTTCACCATATTCCTTCTACTTCACTTTTTTTGTGATCAAGTAAGATCTTTGACTTACTTGTTGTTTTATCAAATACTTTTGCATGCAAAATCCGATCCCGTATTTTGGCTAATTCCTACCCTCTGATGAGAAGAAAAGTATTTCTTCGAAACTCCAGTGATTAAGGACTATCCACTTATCTAGTTTTTTCCTTTTCAGATTAAATATTCGCCACTAATTATTTCCTGTTAGTCTCATGTTGTCATTGACAGACACCTCATAACAATACAATTACTGTTCTCATCTTAACATGATAGGAAAACAATTTATTAAACGTCGATTGAAACTGTGTAGTGATGCCAGCCTCTTCAACCAAAAATTACGTAGGGAGTTTATGCAGAGATTGTGTCATATTGGAAAACAGTTCAATGTTAACAAACGTTATTCCTGGCTCTGGCTTTTTTACCTTGTTTTCATTATATAAAAATATTCAATATATACTTATTTTTTGTTTATTTTGTATTTTCAACCTTGTTTTCATTACATAAGGATATTCAATATATACTTATTTTTTGTTTATTTATTTTTGTTTTCAACTTTGTTTTTCTCACATAAAGATATTCAATATATACTTTGTTTTTATTTATTTTTATTTTCAACCTTTGTTTTTATCACATAAAGATATTCAATATATCTTTGTTTTTATTTATTTTTATTTTCAACGTTTGTTTTCATCACATAATGATATTCAATATATACTTTGGTTTTATTTATTTTTATTTTCAACCTTTGTTTTCCTCACAAAAAGATAGTAAATATATACTTTGGTTTTGGTTTATTTATTTTCAACCTTTGTTTTCCTCACATGAAGATATTAAATATATACTTTGTTTTTGGTTTATTTTTATTTTAAACCTTTGTTTTTATCACATAAAGATATTCAATATATACTTTGTTTTTATTTATTTTTATTTTAAACCTTTGTTTTTATCACATAAAAATATTCAATATATACTTTGTTTTTATTTATATTTTTTTTCAACCTTGTTTTTATCACATAAAGATATTCAATATATACTTTGTTTTTATTTATTTTATTTTCAACCTTGTTTTTATCACATAAAGATATTCAATATATACTTTGTTTTTATTTATTTTATTTTCAACCTTTGTTTTTATCACATAAAGATATTCAATATATACTTTGTTTTTTGTTTATTTATTTTCAACTTTGTTTTCCTCACATAAAGATAGTAAATATATACTTAGTTTTTATTTATTTTTATTTTCAACCTTTGTTTTAATCACATAAAGATATTCAATATATACTTTGTTTTTGGTTTATTTATTTTCAACCTTGTTTTTATCACATAAAGATATTCAATATATATTTAGTTTGTATTTATTTTTATTTTCAACCTTTTTTTAATCTCATAAAGATATTCAATATATACTTTTTTCAACCTTGTGTGTTTGTGTGTGTGTATGTCTACAAAATGATTTTTTTCCGCAGGGTCCTTAAAACTTTTTATATCACGTCGAAATCATAATATCTACAAGTTAATAACGGGGGCCGTCTGTCTATTTATTTTTCCCAACTTTGAAAATCTAAATATTTGGATCGTCGCGTGAGGATTCGGCTTTTTCGTATAATAAAAGCTAAACTAACTTTGAGCTGGTGTCATTGTTCCGGTCGCAATCGCTGGGACCGTCCAAATGCAATCAGCTTTGATCAATGTGGAGTTTCTCCTTATATCAAACAATTGCTATTCAATTTGGACAATCCCCTTTAAATGGGGAGCTGGTTTCCCCCATCATCTTGGGGAAGCCAAAACTGCTCCGCATTGAAACAAAGTAAACAAACACCAAAAAGCTGTCCTGCAGTAAATAAAAAACGGCCACGTCATCATAATGCTACCGCGATGATCTCATTAAGTGGCCACCTGTCAATCAAACCTCTTTGACTCACTTTTAACCCTTAACTTAACACGCTTATCCAATCCTTTCCCCTCGTGGCCGATATAATTACGTGGCTGGCTTTTCCCCCTTTCGTTTCAATTTCGCGTCAAGGCTTCGGGGTTCAACCCTACCTTCCTACTAAAACTTTTTTTCTCTTTTGCAACGTTTTTTTAAACACACACACACCTCCAAACACCTGGGCAACGCTGGGTAACCCCCGCTAGTAATGTATAAATATGAAAATGCATAAATCTAGATTTGCTTTATTATGAAAATCGATTATAAGCGTTGTAACCTATACCAAGTAAAATATTCTTACTGGAACATTAGAATAAAACTTAAATGAATTCGATATAACACAACTTACTTTGGAATGCCCATAGCCCAGGTCGGAATGCTTATCACGCTGTGATAATGGTAGAAATCACTTTAAACTCTCAACACAAAGCTGAAGAGACATTACTCAAAACGGCAAAGTAGAAAGTTGATTGGAAAGCCATCGGGTAAAAATCTGTTCTCTTCTTGCAGATGAATGTTCCCACACGTAAGTTCTATAGCAAACTCTACATCTCCAATGAAATACTTTAACTTGGGCAGCTGCCATTGCTTAGGTAGCATGCATGCCACAGATTTAAAGCGGCAATTGAAGCACACAGAAGTTCTATAGCAAACCCCTCTCTTCACTTCTACTTGCGTAGCTGCCATTGCTTAAGCGCCATGCATGCCACAGATTTATCTGACACAAGTTCAGGACACACAGACAAAAGTTTATAGAAATATTTGCAAAAAAGAAATAGCGACAGAGAAATCATTAGAAAAGGCATTGAAGGATAGAAATAAGGAAGTCGAGATTTTCAGATAAGGCAGGGAAGGTAGGGTGGTAGCCCTAGATATGTCTAAGTCTTTTGACAGAGTATGGCACAAGGCTCTCCTCAGGAAAATCTGATCATATGGAATCATTGGGCGAATACTTAACATAATTAAATCCTTTTTACACGAGAGAGGTGTTGCAATATGTTGGGTTTATAATGGGGGTATGATCCCACACAGTCGGACGATTCAATTTATAAAGGATGCTGCTAAGAACTGACGAATCAAATAAATTCACGTTCTGCTACCAACTAATCAGAAACAAGAATTGCTTCATAAATATTAAACCTTTTTGGAGCAATTTCACATGTTTTTATCCCGGGTTTCGACACTGTAAGAATATTTTGTTCTGTGGAACTGTCTACTACAAACAAGTCACCTCCCAGGACTTGTGTGTAACAGCGAACCATCTGAAACTGTCATGAAACTCAAAATGGCTTACACTTCTGGAGTTTATGGGCCCAACGTGCATCTTTATTTCGATGTATCCGAATCAAAATTCGAATTGTGGCAAGTGAAATTTCTGGGATATCTACGAATCCAAAAGCTACACAAAGTACTAAAAACACAACCTGAGAACGGAAACGACCCCGACTTCATTGAAAAGAACGCAACTATATTTGTGGAATTAATACAGTGTTTAGATGACCGAAGTCTATCACTGGTAATGAGAGAAGCCCTGGACGACGGCTGCAAAGCATTAAACATATTGAGAGAGCATTATTTATCGAAAGGAAAACCCAACATTATTTCTTTATACATTACTCAAAACGGCAAAGAAGAAAGGGTAAAAATCTGTTCTCTTCTTGCAGATCAATGTTCCCACACGTAAGTTCTATAGCAAACTCTACATCTCCAATGAAATACTTTAGCTTGGGCAGCTGCCATTGCTTAGGCAGCATGCATGCCACAGATTTAAAGCGGCAATTGAAGCACACAGAAGTTCTATAGCAAACCCCTCTCTTTACTTCTACTTGCGTAGCTGCCATTGCTTAAGCGCCATGCATGCCACAGATTTATCTGACACAAGTCCAGGACACACAGACAGAAGTTTATAGAAATATTTGCAAAAAAGAAATAGCGACAGCTAAGAGAAATCATCAGAAAAGGCATTGAAGGATAGAAATAAGGAAGTCGAGATTTCTGAAAAAATATTAAGCAACATCCAACAATCAAAAGCATTTGCACCTGATCTCATTTCGGCTTTACTTCTCAAGAAATGATCCGCTGAGATTGCTTTAGTTCTCTTCAAACTCTTTAACAAATTCCTTAACAAATTTTGCTTTTTCTGACTGCAGGAAACCTGCTTCTGTGGTACCAGTTCACAAGAAGTCTGACGAAAGAACTGGCCCAATAAATTATTGCCATATTCATCCCCTCCCTCTTTTCGCCAAAATATGAGTCCACAATTGATCAATCCCTTGCCCACCAGAGTGAGACGAACAATATGGATTTAGGCAAGCCTATTTTACTGCTGATATCTTAACTGTAATCTCTGAACGTATTTACCATGCACTAGATAAGGCAGGGAAGGTAGGGTGGAAGCCTAGATATATCTAAGTCTTTTGACAAAGTATGGCACAAGGCTCTCCTCAGGAAAATCTGATCATATGGAATCATTGGACGAATACTTAACATAATTAAATCCTTTTTACATAAGAGAGGAATCGAGGTCGTCCGAACAATATGATGTAAATGGGGCTGTACCTCAAGGGTCGATCTTTATTATTCGTGGTAATCATAAAGGACATCCATGATAAAATTGTTTTTGGAATGCGTATATAACACCACGCTCTATAATGGCACGTAGGGAAAATGTACGAACACATATCTACGTCAATGTCGAAAATCCTAGAGGAAGACCTCCAGACTGTAGTGGGGACAAAAATGGATAGTAACATTCAATGCTTGCAAGACTAAGCTTCTTTTCTTTTATGATTACAAGAAGCCTTTTCACCCATTAATAGTTGTGACTGATGAGACATTGCCTGAAAGTAATTTTTCGAACTCTTCGGCTTAACGTTCAAAGGGAACCTGAGCTCGAACAGATACATGAAGGGTATTGCCGCAGCTGCTCCAAGGAAGCTAGGCTCTCTTTACCATGCTATAAATATACTTAAACCTAAATGTATCCTGTAAATCTACACGGTCACAATTCGTCCATGTATGGAGTATTTGGGATGGTGCATCTACTACTAGTTTCTTACTCCTAGAAGGGCTCAAAGGAGAGCCGCCAACCTAATAGGTTCCTACGTTTCAGCTAGATTCAGCCTCTATCCCACCGAGGAAATGCTGCATCCCTCTGCCCGTTTAAGAAGTATCTTAATGGTATATGCTTTGACGAACTGCACGCCCTTGTACCCTCGACGTAAATACCTCCGTCAAACAGCAAAATCCCACCCTTTCACAGTAGAGCTCCCCATATATCAGAAATACTTCTACTCTAATGCATGCCACCCTTACTGTACTGACATACAGACGTACAAATGTTATGTTAACAAACATATTGCTGCTCAACTCCCTACACAGTATCCCTGCAATTATGTCCCAGATAGTAGCCCCCTACATCAAATGGTCCTGGATATGACCTTAAACTATATCCGATATTGAGGCTCCAGTTTGCAGGCTTTGGGGAGTGTGGAGCTACCCCTTAATTGGCATTGCTCCCAGGTCCACTCTGACCCGGAGTGGTAGTACCTGTTAGGGTCCCAACTTTGGGTTAAATAGAAACTTACTTGAAAAAATATATATTTTATTTAAAAAAATTTCTGAATCACTGGATGCGGGAGTAAATAACCTGAAAACGGTTGATATGCCGTAAAACAAAAACAACCAACCAACGTACATCAAAGTGGAACTGAGACCTACATCAAAATTGCTTTGTTTGGGGTAAAAACGCAATAAAAAAGGAAACTGGTTTGTAGTTAAAAGTGTTTCTGTGTAGAAACATTGATGAAAAGTGTTCAGTGGATACGTGTTGAAGTTCGTAGTTGGAGCGTGCGTCCATGTATGGATGAGGTAAAAAATTGTGTATCACATGTGGAGATAGCCATCTTGGATGGTTTATCATGTTCCAATGATAATGTCAGCAGGAACTATGAAGAAACGGAGAGTGTGTTGCCGGTTTAACCTTTTTTGTCGTCATATGATTGGGAGCTGGCTTCTGATTTCATTTCACGCGATTAGTGTTATTTATTAATGTGCATGAGTATATTGTTGGTGTTTTTAACTGACACACACACATACATACACGCACACACATATATATATATATACATATATATTATATATATATATATATATATATTATATATATATATGTGTGTGTGTGTGTGTGTGTGTGTGAAATGCGTGGGTTTAAAACATCACCAATCTACATATGCCCACGAAAAACACAAATAATTACATGAAAAATACATACATTTTTCATTCTTTTTTTTTTTTTTTACTCTTGCTTTTTTCATTGTGAACATTTGTCTACACTTATCAATTTGGCTTTTTTTTGGGGGGGGGGAAGTTTCGCTTCAAATATTTATTATAGTCTGGCAACCCAATTAGGGTCAGCTATTTGACACATTTACCCTTTTTTATATTCTTACCTTGTGCTGGACAAGTTGAGTGTTGAAAATTATAATATTGGCAAACTGTCCGACATCTTTTTTGTCTACCGCGTGTGCGGGTATTTGAGGGTTCATGGCAGCTATTTTGCTGTCGACATCTACAGCAGTTTTCTTTACTGCAGCTGTTGATATTTTATGGTATTTTTGGGTGTGCGTCAGTTATCATCGCTACTGTAGGTGTGTCAGAAACCGACATAAAAAATGCGTGCAAAAAATTGAATAATTCGACCTCCTATCTTCCAAAGCTTGTAACTACTTGAAAAATGTAATTCAAACCCTTGTTTTTCAATTAAGGGAGCAAAGACCAAATTTAAAAAAAATAACAGGCTTAATAGCAAATTATGCAATATTTGTGTTTTTAAATCGGTTTTCTTTAAAAAAATATTTAAAGAAAATCAACTTATTTTAACTTGCTCTGATAAATATATGCATATATAAATTCCAAAAAATCACTTACCTATAAAAAATACTATTCACTGGATACTTACATTCTTCATTGTTAAGAATTTATCCATATTTATATTTTAAATTCCATTATTTTTAAATAAAATAATTTTTTTTAAAACAACTATTTGAAAACCCCAATATTACGTAACCATTGTTACGCTGTAAGCGAAACGCCGGAAGTGATATTTGTTCTTTTTTTGGAAATACGGATGGACAGAATGACATAAAAACTGCACGTCCGTGTTAGTCGTCTAGCCCTGTGCGCGAAGAAATATGTGTCACCATAGGTAAAAACTAGTCACATTTTACTTATGTGTTTTTGCCTTAAATAAAAAACGAGTCGAGGATTTTATTTTCTTTTCTCAAAGAAATACATGAGTTTTTGATTATATTTTATTTCTCCTTTATGGAGTGAATATTTTTTTTAATATCTACAAAATAAAATTGAATTAAATACAATTAATTGTCGTAATTAAACAAAACTTCTTCTGAGGTATAAGAATATTAAAAGGTTTCACTTAAGAAAAAATTCAACGTTGTTTAAAAAAGGTTTTAAACTTTGTAATTTATAGGTAATTTTGCAAATAATTGTTTTTTTGTTTTGTTTTTTAATTAGCTTACTTTAGTTATTGATCTTTTATCTTAAATTTGTGATATATAAATTTGAGGTGAGAAAATTAATTATTTTCATTTTAATAGACATTTCAAAATGGGGGGTGAATTAAAAAGAAACGCTTGTCTAGAAGATTGTATTCATTTTATTGGAAAGAGCATAAAATTTCACATTTAACCTGAAAATATTGTAAAAATTGAACCAATAGAAACATTTTGATAGATTTTTAATTGAAAAAAGATTAACTCGTAAAATTCAATTGTCATTACATTAACAAAATGGCTGCATAAAGGCGCGAAGGCATTTTGTAAACACTGTTTTTGAGAAAATAAAAAATAATATTTCTATTATTTTTCAAACGACGTTAAGAGTTTATTGTGGAAGTATATTTTATAAAGAAAATAAACACCCCACTTTATAAAGAGAAATTACGAGATTTTTTTATAGATTATTCGCAGTTTTTTTGTTAGGGGTGTCAAAAATTCCCCTCAAATTCTGACACACCTATCGCTACTGTTAAGCGTGTTTAGTTCTTTTTGTTTCATGTCTACGATACGTCGCCCTGTCCTGAACTTAGGTTCAGTGTTAAGTTTTTCCTGTAAGCCTTTATTGTAACTTCAGAAGATAAACATATCTCTGTTGAACGGTCAGTATTTTAAACATCGGACGTGGTAGCCTAGTGCTGTACGTGTTTAGACTGACGTCCGGGCTTTGCAGTTGAAATTCGACATTTTGGGATGAAGTGTTTTGTTTGGGTTTTTTTCTGGGTAAATGATAGGTAAACGACTTTAAAAAAAAATTGGATTCGTTTGCTATAAGCAATTTATTTTCTGTAATAGTTGTCGCGCCTATTGCTTTCTGTAAATTGTAAAAAATGTCTACAACTTTAGTGCATAATGAAGAACAGTAGCTTTCCTTTTTATTGTTGCTAATGTCTGAAGCAATTAATAGATTTTCGAGTTTGTCCATTTGTCCAACGAATATGGTCATTTTCTTGTCAGCTTGCGCACTGAACGATGAGAAAATTTAGAAAACCACAGCTGTAGCAGTGTCAAAAACCGATCTTAAGAATGCGTGAAAAAATTGAATAATTTTATATCCTATCATTACCAGCTTATACCTACTTGAAAAATGTAATTCAAGCCCTAATTTTTGTTTCAATTAAAGGAGCAAAGACCAAATTTTTAAAAATAACAGATTTAATAGCAAATCATGCAATATTGTTTTTTTAAATCGGTTTTCTTTTAAAAAAAGATTTTAAGAAAATCAACGACATTTTACTTACTTCGATTATGTTGTAATTAAGACAAACGTATGGTAGCAAGAACGTTAACACGGAGATTGTGTATATACATATATATGCATATATTTATTCTCAAAAAACGAGATGTTAGAAAAAAAGAAAAAGAAAGGATCGTTAGTATTTACTCGAAGTTGACTGGGACGACGATAAGGTATCGGCCGTGGCGACGTTGGTGAGAAGAGAGGTGGTTGATGTTTGGCTGGTGCATCGGTGAAGTAGCAGTCGTGGCGACGGTGAAGACGACGATTAAGACGGCGTCAGAGAAGAGGAAGGTGCTGATGTTGACAGCGTTCGAGGCGAAGATGACGGCGTCGGTGACGAAGATGGCGGAGGACGCAACGAACGTGAAGCGTGATGTGTTTGAGTGGTCGGTCTGTCTAACTGCCGATTTGAACTTGCTGCCCCTTTTTTATATCGAGGCGCAATGAAAAAGTGGCTCGAGAAAGCCTGTGTTTAATTTAGGCGGGAGGCATTTTCATTGGCCAAAAAATATAAATGTTATTTTGCCAATGCCTGTGGAATTGCGCGTAAATCGGCTGAGATTTGTATTTCTGTTTTATAACAATTATAAAAAATCTATATAAATTCCAAAAAATCACTTACCTATATAAAAATACTATTAGTAAATCCCTTGTTCTGACATTATGTTTTGTTACGTTTCTATCATTCACAAGAGAACAAGACAAATCATCGTTGAGACCTAAAATGATTCGACCGACCAAGTCTCGTTTATTCACGTTTATGTTCGAGAATTTACATTTTAAACATTGAACAAAGAGGGTTACTCCTACCGATGCAAGTGATATAACAGCAGCGCCCCAACTAATCTTAGGCCACTGGTCAAATAGAACGAAAGATATGAGCATTTAAATATACAATATTGCTACAAGTATAAATAATATCATTCGTTGCAATAAAAGGGACATAACTCCCAGAAGAGTTACCTTCCCCTTTCTCGTATCTGCGGCGACCAATGTTTGCAATTAAAGGGACATAACTCCCAGAAGAGTTACCTCCCCTGAAACAACATATAAGGTAAATAAAAGAGCGTTTGAGTAAGTTACACGGCGAGCAGGAGTTTGTTAAGTATCGATTTATGTACTTTTCTATTCTCTTGCATATTCACACCCGGGAGCACGGAAATTTTACAAAATTACGCTATTTCTCTATCAAAGGGGGCATAATGCATGGGAGAGCACAACCCGTGACAAATAAAGTCTCTCTTGAAATGATGATAACGCGAAACATGATTGAAATGAGCAAACATGTTAGAAACAGGTACTACTCATTCATCGTTATTCGTTAAATGCTGATTTTATGTAAAACACGCAGGCTAATAATTAGCAGGTTTAAGTAAATCCTCCCTTGAAATCGCTACAATGATGATAACGCGAAACATGATTGAAATGAGCAAATAAATTAGAAAAAGGCACTACACTTAGCACGTTACTGTAATGCTGATTTTGTGTAAAACACGCAGGCTAATTAGCAGGTTTAACTTTGAAATCATGAATGAAGATGTTCATCGTAATTTAACCGAATCGAGTTTGATAACAATAAGTTGCAAGTCCCATTACGTAATCATGACGTCATTGCTTAATTTCTTGGTCCAAATCTATTTTTGTCATTTGACTGACTTTGCCCATTTTTTTTAAATTCCTTTCTCTTATTTGAGTTGTTTATGTTAAATAATCAGGTTTTGTTTTTTTTTTGAATATGAGGATTATTTTGATTAATTGGACTACTGTTAACATTTTGGATGTTAACTGTACTTCGACTTATTCAAATAATAAATAAACTTGATTTGTAAAGCTTCGTATATTTTATTTTTTTAATGAATTGAATACGAAATATAAAAATTGACAATAGAAATACCCCAAAAGGTTTAAGAATTGACAAAAATAATCTAAACTTAGTATGAAAACGGAACGGACATTTTACACAAGGAACGAAATAATGATTTCACCGTGTTACGATGAACATAAGTTCTTTGTTCTTGAGCAGTTGATTTTCTTTTCAAATAATTGCACGTTTAAATCGTGATTTTAAATTTGATTATTTTCTATTATTTTATCTAATATTTTATTTCTTAACGAATTGGGTGGACACACAACACAAAAGTTGTATCAATTTACTAAAGAAATCCTAACAAACAAAACAAACTTTCTGTTTTGAACACAAAAGAAAAAGCGACACTTTTCTCGTATTTTAATCCCTGAATGAAAGGTAAGTTTCTTTTTTTCTAAAAACTTTTTAAGATATAATTTAACAACTTAAAAATTATGTTAAATATTAAAATACGTTTTTTTTATTGCAATCAAATATGAAAGGTAATTTATTTCTTACGCTTTTAAAAAATCTCTTTGAATAACTTTTAAAATTATCTGAAAAGAAAAGCAGTTTATTTTGCACTTAAGGAATATTCATTCTTTAAAAAATCTTAAACATTAAAAACATTTATTTTTATTGCAATCCAATAGAAATATTGATTCCGCCATGCTTTATAAGAAACTTGAATAAAAAATCTATGAATATCCGATTTTAAAAAAATCTTCCTTAAAATATATTGTTCAATCTGACACTAAGATGGTTTTTTTTTTTTTATCAAAAATGTGGTTATATCAGTAAAACTTAGGTGATTTCTGAGAAAAGGATAATGTTTATCATAAACAAAATCAGTTAATTCGAAGTTGCTTGAATCGGTAAACAACTGATCACAAAAAAAAAAAAATGATTTTTCAGTATTTGTTTTTTTTTTGTAATATTAAACTGTTTTTTGGGTATTTAATTGTTTTTAGTTATATATTCAAAAACAGTTTTCCGTCTACCATTTTCTGAGTTAATTGTGATATTTTTTCAATATTGTAGGTTGTGGAGAAACGAGAAACACTTCCTTTAATAAAGTTTACATAAAAATGAGCACCCATTTATTAGCTATCACAAATTAAGAGAAACTTAATAAAGAAAAAAATAATTGTTAATAGTTACTATCTTTATTAAAGCGTAATTTTAATGTTAAAAAATCTAAATCGACTTTTTGTCTGCCATTACATCTGAAAAGCTAATAAAAGTATCCAGAAAAATAAAAGAAACAAAGGGTTTGTATTACTGTACACATAGATTCGAAAAAGTTGTCAAAAAACAAATATATAACAAATAAATGTTATCAAAGGCAAGATAAATTACTTTTCTACCAAACTGGATATAATTTTCGTGTTTTTATTCAATTTAACATGTTTATTCAGCTCAAAAAGCATACAGTGTTTACCGATGTATTGGAAAATTTAAAATGGCGGCCGACTCTCTCTTTAACACGGTAAGTTCGGGAAAAGGTGTTATAAATAATAAACTAGACAAAATACTATTAAAAAACCACCGAATATATATCAAGTTATGTCACGGTAACTTATATTGAGCAAATTTCTAAAAGTATTTTGTCTAGTTTATTATTTATTACACCTTTTTCCGAACTTACCGTGTTAAAGAGAGAGTCGGCCGCCATTTTAAATTTTCCAATACATCGGTAAACACTATGTTTATCGAGGTGAATAAATATGTTACATTGAATAAAAACACCAAAAATATATCCAGTTAGGTAGAAAAGTAACCTATCTTGCCTTTGATAACATTTATTTGTTATATATTTGTTTTTTGACAACTTTTTCGAATCTATGTGTACAGTAATACAAACCCGAAACAAATAATAAATATTTAAGACTTTGTTGATTGAATTCGACATACATTGAAAAGCCATTAAAATATATCCGGAAAAATAGAAAAAAAAAAACAAAACAGAAATCATAAACATTAAAGACTTTGCTATGTAAATTTAACATAAATTAAGAATCTGTTTCTTGCCTAAATTGCAGTGAACGACATGTAATCGAGCACAGTAATGGTTATGAGCCTTGACTGTCGCACAGACGCTCGGGTTTCAATCCTAGCTTTAGGTAGTTGCCTGTCTAGCCACACTGATGAGGTGTGAAACAGTACTGTATGTGGATGACTATAATGCTCCTCATCTTGAGTTGAGCATATTGAGAAGTGATGCACGAATTTCCATTGGCGTATAAGCGATGCGCTTTTTGTAAACAAATCGAGCTTAGGTATTTCGGACGATGTCAAAACTCGATCAGCAGCCGCCGATAGCATAATGGTTAGGAGCCTTGACTGTATCACAGACGGTCGGGTTTCAATCGAAACAGTACTGCATGTGGATGACTATATATATATATATATATATATATATATATATATATATATATATATATATATATATATATATATACATTGTTTTAACAAAATCAAGACATCAAGGAATAGGTTAATAGCAATAAATACTGTATTTCATACTGAATGGTATGGAATCCATTTTCCTTGTAAGGAAAAACATGAGAAAATATTAAAATGTTAAAGTGTGTTTTTTTTTTAAATACGTCTGACGAAAGGCTGTTCTTGTGAAAATTTTCAAACGATATAAGGTTTGAATTTGTCCAAATAGTCTTGAAACAATTATAACTAACGATTAAATACCCTATTTGTTGCTATCGATCCATTCCTTGATTTGATTAAAACAATATATGAATGCTCAAATATGAAATATGAGAATTTTGTAGCTTCCAGTTTAAGTCATCTCATTTTGACTTAAAATTATTGTGATATGAACGATTACCGAATTTTCAATTATATAAACCCAGTAAAATTCGGAATGCTATAAGGCTATATATATAGTCTAACATACTTAAATCATTCGTTGACATCTATGCTGATGACACGACCATCTATGGCAACACATCAAAGGCCGTAAATGACAAAGTTCTCTCTAATTCTCTATCCTCTGATCTTGAGCGTGTGGTAGAGTGAGGGAAGAGGTGGCTGGTCACTTTTAATGCATCTAAAGCCAAGCTTCTATATTTACATAATCAACGCTCTGATCCCCATCTGGCATCAATTGAAATTGATGGTTCTCGTCTTGGGGAGGCTCCATGTTTTGACAAGCTTCTCGGTTTGACCTTTACTCCTGATCTGAAATGGAACACGTACATCAGGTCTGTTGCCAAGGAGGCTGGGAAAATGGTGGGATCCTTCTACTGTTCCAGAAGATATCTCACTACTGATGCAATTTTCTATCTATATAAAAGCCAAGTACGTCCAAGAATGAAATACTGTTGCCATATCTGGGCAGGAGCTGCTAAAAACAGCCTATCCTGCCTTGACAAAGTACAAAATAGACTTCGTGGCTTAGTGGGGGATGCCCTTTTCTCTTCCCTGCAGCCTCTCTCCCACAGAAGAGACTTTGCAAGCCTGTCTTTGTTTTATCGTTATTTCCATGGCAAGTGTTCGTCTGAGCTCCAATCTCTCGTCCACCCCTCGCCAATCTTTCATGAGAAACACCCGTCTGGCTGAAACTACTGTCAATAATTTTCCCCACTCCTTATCTGTGCCTAAATCAAAACGTAGATTCCATGAGCAGAGCTTCTTTCTCAGAAGTGCACGACTGTGGAACTCTCTGCCGCTTGCCTTATTCCCACCTGACTACAACTTGGATGTCTTCAAGTTCAACATAAACAAATTCCTGACAAACTGCCCCCTTAAGTAAGACACTCTATCAAATCTCCAATACTAATGATTACTACAATATTATCTCATTGATTACTGAACACGCAATAACCCTTATCCCTGAGTGGCCTCTGGGCCTTGATAAGTGGTGACCTCCATGTAATATATATATATATATATATATATATATATATATATATCGAAACCCAACTGTTTGTACAGTTGCTGAGTGACCATCTCCAATCCATCGCGTCCCCAGGTTTCAAATATGGAATGACCTTTCATATACAGTGAATATTTAATAAGAGTTCTACCTAGAGGGCATGTGGGAAATATCGCAATGAAAGGCACATAACTGTTTGCTGTTGTAATATATGTCAGCCATCAAAAATGTTGACTAACAATATATGATTACATATATATATATATATATATATATATATATATATATATATGTATATTTACATATATATATATATATATTACAGAGATTATATAATATATATATTTACCTATATATACATTAAGATATATATATATATATATATATATATATATATTACAGAGATTATATAATATATATATTTACCTATATATACATTAAGATATATATATATATATTACAGAGACTATATATAATAATATATACATTGAAAACTATATATATATATATATATATATATATATATATCATAATTTAGGAATTAAAAATTTGTGATTTGAAAAAGTTAAATTTCAAATATAGAAATTTTATTGTATGAAAGACAAAGAATTCAGTATAGTAGAATGTATTTCCTTAACCATGAGTTTTCAATGTTTATACATCTCGGAGGAAATATTAGCAAATATTATAAAAGGTTGGCACCTGATTCGCCATAAGTAATAAACATAGAAAATTAAATTAAATGGTTTTAAAGTTTTTAAATTAGTTTAGCTACATAGAATAAGGGAAATTGGATATTGATGCAGCAAACAAAGGATATATTAGCTTCGATATTTAGTGTGAAACTTCCTATTCGTTATTTATAAATGGAAAAAAAATAACTTGCTGGTCTGTGAAATATGAACAAGAGTCACCTTATCCATTCGGTCCGATATTGCCAAAAAATTACGTTCTTAATCGATTTATAAAATAATTATGACATTGAATCTCTCTTGATTGTGACACACATGTGCCACTCGTCAACATTTATGCTTCAACATTATATAGTTCTGAAGAAGAAAAAGATCAGTTCTATGGCCGTACGTTCTCTCCCACACATGGACAAACTCTTTCTGGTGGTGACTTAAATACAGATGCAAAATAAAAGTATTTCATCGGAATCAAATGCACAACGAAAAATTACCGAAAGTATTATTAAGAAAAACATAAAATATATTGATTTTAAGAAGAAAAAAAAATCGAACTGCATTATAAGTAATAACTACTCTTCCTCTATTTGATTGCTAGATAGAACTAAGCTGGTATATTAATTCAAATTCCTATTGAAAGATTATCAAAACATATACATAGGTTTCACTACCATGTTATTGCCAAGGATATTAATAATGCATAGATTTCACTACCATGTTATTGACAAGGATATTAACATCGGTCTGAAAAAGTATTATCACCAAACACATGATTAATTTACAGTTCTGCCCCTAACTCCAATTTAGAAAACACATCTATACTTCAACAAACTTGTAAAAACAATTAACTAGAAATAATAAAATCATTACTAATTAAAACTAAAAGCAAAATATCAATATAATAACTGTACTATTATTACTAACGTCCGAAATGATAGTAAAACTAATTTACATACGCTATTACACAAAGGAATAACAGTTAAAATAAACAGTTTAAATAAGTAAAAATAATGAATCAATATGGATTCGAAAGTACATAAGAATACGATGTAACTACATAAGCAACTTTTTTCGTGTAGGGAAGAAAATGAGTCTGAAGATGATAATGATTTTAACAAGAATGAGCAGACACAAAATATCTATCCAATAAAATATGCCTAAAACTAAAATGTTAATCATATGTAATTCTATTTAATTCAATGAAATATGCCTAAACCTAAAACGTTTCTTTATAATCATATGTAATTCTATTTAATTCAATAAAATATGCCTAAACTTAAACGCTTCTTTATAATCGTATGTAATTCTATTTAATTCAATAGAATATGCCTAAACCTTAAACGTTTCTTTATAATCATATGTAATTCTATTTAATTCAATAAAATATGCCTAAAACTAAAACGTTTCTTTATAATCATATGTAATTCTATTTAATTCAATAAAATATGCCTAAAACTAAAACGTTTCTTTATAATCATATGTAATTCTATTTAATTCAATAAAATATGCCTAAAACTAAAACGTTTCTTTATAATCATATGTAATTCTATTTAATTCAATAAAATATGCCTAAACTTAAACGCTTTTTTATAATCATATGCAATTCTATTTAATTCAATAAAATATGCCTAAAACTAAAACGTTTCTTTATAATCATATGTAATTCTATTTAATTCAATAAAATATGCCTAAAACTAAAACGTTTCTTTATAATCATATGTAATTCTATTTAATTCAATAAAATATGCCTAAAACTTAAACGTTTCTTTATAATCATATGTAATTCTATTTAATTCAATAAAATATGCCTAAAACTAAAACGTTTCTTTATAATCATATGTAATTCTATTTAATTCAATAAAATATGCCTAAAACTTAAACGTTTCTTTATAATCATATGTAATTCTATTTAATTCAATAGAATATGCCTAAAACTAAAACGTTTCTTTATAATCATATGTAATTCTATTTAATTCAATAAAATATGCCTAAAACTTAAACGTTTCTTTATAATCATATGTAATTCTATTTAATTCAATAAAATATGCCTAAAACTTAAACGTTTCTTTATAATCATATGTAATTCTATTTAATTCAATAAAATATGCCTAAAACTAAAACGTTTCTTTATAATCATATGTAATTCTATTTAATTCAATAAAATATGCCTAAAACTAAAACGTGTCTTTATAATCATATGTAATTCTATTTAATTCAATAAAATATGCCTAGAACTTAAACGTTTCTTTATAATCATATGTAATTCTATTTAATTCAATAAAATATGCCTAAAACTTAAACGTTTCTTTATAATCATATGTAATTCTATTTAATTCAATAAAATATGCCTAAAACTAAAACGTTTCTTTAGAATGATATGTAATTCTATTTAATTCAATAAAATATGCCTAAAACTAAAACGTTTCTTGATAATCATATGTAATTCTATTTAATTCAATAAAATATGCCTAAAACTAAAACGTTTCTTGATAATCATATGTAATTCTATTTAATTCAATAAAATATGCCTAAAACTAAAACGTTTCTTGATAATCATATGTAATTCTATTTAATTCAATTAAATATGCCCAAAACTAAAACGTTTCTTAATAATCATATGTAATTCTATTTAATTCAATAAAATATGCCTAAAACTAAAACGTTTCTTTATAATCATATGTAATTCTATTTAATTCAATAAAATATGCCTAAAACTAAAACGTTTCTTGAGAATCATATGTAATTCTATTTAATTCAATAAAATATGCCTAAAACTAAAACGTTTCTTTATAATCATATGTAATACTATTTAATTCAATAAAAATGCCTAAAACTAAAACGTTTCTTGAGAATCATATGTAATTCTATTTAATTCAATTAAATATGCCTAAAACTAAAACGTTTCTTTATAATCATATGTAATTCTATTTAATTCAATAAAATATGCCTAAACCTTGAACGTTTCTTTATAATCATATGTAATTCTATTTAATTCAATGAAATATGCCTAAACCTTAAACGTTTCTTTATAATCATATGTAATTCTATTTAATTCAATAAAATATGCCTAAAACTAAAACGTTTCTTGTGAATCATATGTAATTCTATTTAATTCAATAAAATATGCATAAAACTAAAACGTTTCTTTATAATCATATGTAATTCTATTTAATTCAATAAAATATGCCCAAAACTAAAACGTTTCTTGATAATCATATGTAATTCTATTTAATTCAATAAAATATGCCTAAAACTAAAACGTTTCTTGATAATCATATGTAATTCTATTTAATTCAATAAAATATTCCTAAAACTAAAACGTTTCTTGAGAATCATATGTAATCCTATTTAAGTCAATAAAATATGCCTAAAAATTAAACGTTTCTTGTAATTCTATTTAATTCAATAAAATATGCCTAAACTTAAACGCTTCTTTGTAATCATATGTAATTCTATTTAATTCAATAAAATATGCCTAAAACTAAAACGTTTCTTGATAATCATGTGTAATTCTATTTGATTCAATAAAATATGCCTAAAACTAAACGTTTCTTTATAATCATAGTAATTCTATTTAATTCAATAAAATATGCCTAAAACTAAAACGTTTCTTGATAATCATATGTAATTCTATTTAATTCAATAAAATATGCCTAAAACTAAAACGTTTCTTGATAATCATATGTAATTCTATTTAATTCAATAAAATATGCCTAAAACTAAAACGTTTCTTGATAATCATATGTAATTCTATTTAATTCAATTAAATATGCCCAAAACTAAAACGTTTCTTGATAATCATATGTAATTCTATTTAATTCAATAAAATATGCCTTAAACTAAAACGTTTCTTTATAATCATATGTAATTCTATTTGATTCAATAAAATATGCCTAAAACTAAAACGTTTCTTGATAATCATATGTAATTCTATTTAATTCAATTAAATATGCCTAAAACTAAAACGTTTCTTGATAATCATATGTAATTCTATTTAATTCAATGAAATATGCCTAAAACTAAAACGTTTCTTGATAATCATATGTAATTCTATTTAATTCAATAAAATATGCCTAAAACTAAAACGTTTCTTGTTAATTATATGTAATTCTATTTAATTCAATAAAATATTCCTAAAACTAAAACGTTTCTTGAGAATCATATGTAATTCTATTTAATTCAATTAAATATGTCTAAAACTGAAACGTTTCTTTATAATCATATGTAATTCTATTTAATTCAATAAAATATGCCTAAAACTAAAACGTTTCTTTATAATCATATGTAATTCTATTTAATTCAATAAAATATGCCTAAAACTAAAACGTTTCTTGATAATCATATGTAATTCTATTTAATTCAATAAAATATGCCCAAAACTTAAACGTTTCTTGATAATCATATGTAATCCTATTTAAGTCAATAAAATATGCCTAAAACTAAAACGTTTCTTGATAATCATATGTAATTCTATTTAATTCAATGAAATATGCCTAAAACTAAAACTTTTCTTGATAATCATATGTAATTCTATTTAATTCAATAAAATATGCCTAAAACTAAAAGGTTTCTTGATAATCATATGTAATTCTATTTGATTCAATAAAATATGCCTAAAACTAAACGTTTCTTGATAATCATAGTAATTCTATTTAATTCAATAAAATATGCCTAAAACTAAAACGTTTCTTGATAATCATATGTAATTCTATTTAATTCAATTAAATATGCCTAAAACTAAAACGTTTCTTTATAATCATATGTAATTCTATTTAATTCAATAAAATATGCCTAAAACTAAAACGTTTCTTGATAATCATATGTAATTCTATTTAATTCAATAAAATATGCCTAAAACTAAAACGTTTCTTGATAATCATATGTAATTCTATTTAATTACATTAAATATGCCTAAAACTAAAACGTTTCTTGATAATCATATGTAATTCTATTTAATTCAATAAAATATGCCTAAAACTAAAACGTTTCTTTATAATCATATGTAATTCTATTTAATTCAATAAAATATGCCTAAAACTAAAACGTTTCTTGATAATCATATGTAATTCTATTTAATTCAATAAAATATGCCTAAAACTAAAACGTTTCTTGATAATCATATGTAATTCTATTTAATTACATTAAATATGCCTAAAACTAAAACGTTTCTTGATAATCATATGTAATTCTATTTAATTCAATGAAATATGCCTAAAACTAAAATGTTTCTTTAGAATCATATGTAATTCTATTTAATTCAATAAAATATGCCTTAAACTAAAACGTTTCTTGTTAATTATATGTAATTCTATTTAATTCAATAAAATATGCCTAAAACTAAAACGTTTCTTTATAATCATATGTAATACTATTTAATTCAATAAAAATGCCTAAAACTAAAACGTTTCTTTATAATCATATGTAATTCTATTTAATTCAATAAAATATGCCTAAAACTTAAACGTTTCTTTATAATCATATGTAATTCTATTTAATTCAATAAAATATGCCAAAAACTTAAACGTTTCTTGATAATCATATGTAATTCTATTTAATTCAATGAAATATGCCTTAAACTAAAACGTTTCTTGATAATCATATGTAATTCTATTTGATTCAATAAAATATGCCTAAAACTAAAACGTTTCTTGTTAATTATATGTAATGCTATTTAATTCAATAAAATATTCCTAAAACTAAAACGTTTCTTGAGAATCATATGTAATTCTATTAAATTCAATTAAATATGCCTAAAACTAAAACGTTTCTTGATAATTATATGTAATTCTATTTAATTCAATAAAATATGCCTAAAACTAAAACGTTTCTTTATAATCATATGTAATTCTATTTAATTCAATAAAATTTGCCTAAAACTAAAACGTTTCTTTATAATCATATGTAATTCTATTTAATTCAATGAAATATGCCTAAAACTTAAACGTTTCTTTATAATCATATGTAATTCTATTTAATTCAATAAAATATGCCTAAAACTAAAACGTTTCTTTATAATCATATGTAATTCTATTTAATTCAATGAAATATGCCTAAAACTAAAACGTTTCTTGAGAATCATATGTAATTCTATTTAATTCAATAAAATATGCCTAAAACTAAAACGTTTCTTGATAATCATATGTAATTCTATTTAATTCAATGAAATATGCCTAAAACTAAAACGTTTCTTTATAACCATATGTAATTCTATTTAATTCAATAAAATATGCCTAAAACTTAAACGTTTCTTTATAATCATATGTAATTCTATTTAATTCAATAAAATATGCCTAAACCTTAAACGTTTCTTTATGATCATATGTAATTCTATTTAATCCAATAAAATATGCCTAAAACTAAAACGTTTCTTGAAAATCATATGTAATTCTATTTAATTCAATAAAATATGCCTAAAACTAAAACGTTTCTTGAGAATCATATGTAATTCTATTTAATTCAATAAAATATGCCTAAAACTAAAACATTTCTTGATAATCATATGTAATTCTATTTAATTCAATAAAATATGCCTAAAACTAAAACATTTCTTTATAATCATATGTAATTCTATGTTTAATTTTCTCTACATTATATCCTTAAGAACGTCTGTATCGACTCGTTCTTCGTCAAGAAAATATTTTTCTTATGTGTCTTATGTATATTTCGATAAGAATAATCTAGATTTCATGAGTTCAATCAATTAATATTGGAAACAAGAACAAAAACAGAACTTTAATATGTGAATGGTGATACTTAAAATATTTAATTTCATCTATTTTTTATTTACAGATGTTCCTGCCTGAACGCCTATATTAAATCTAAATAGATCATCATAATCGTTAAACAATATTCTTTAAAAAAATTATTGAATTATACGTGAAGAAACAAAGTTATTGTTTGGAAATGTATTTCTCAGGATTCTATTATTTAACGAATTCTGGAAGATTTTGTTTCTGAAATTTGTCTTTAATGTTCAAATGAATCAAAAGGAACAGATCAAATCACAAATGGCAGAAAATATGTCTTTGCCAAAAAAAACTATATTGTATATAATATGAGAAACCGTAGCACCATAAATATATCTTAAGCATGTAAAATAAATGATATTTTCTGGGAATGGTATGTGTCTGTTCGCGAATTTGCTTAAACATCTGTGAATTTAGAAAACAATGCGAGGATAAAAAGTATATTATTTATAACTCAGTAAATAATCTTATTCCAGGTCAATTTTAGAAAAACGTGCAAGTCCGACGTTATAAAAAGAAAATTTCTCGAGAATCACATTTAGTGAGGTGTATAAAAACTCACGCTATGGAAAAGACGCATGCTTGTGAAGTTTGTGGGCATTCTTTTTTATATAAATCCGGGTTAGTGAGACATATGGCATCCCACACTAGTGAAAAGCCACTTCCTTGTGATATGTGTGGATATTCTTGTTCTGAAAAATCAAAGTTAGTGAGACATATGAGAACTCACACTGGGGAAAAGCCACATTCTTGTGAAGTGTGTGGATATTCTTTTTCTCAAAAATCAGCATTAGTTATGCATATAAGAACTCACACTGGGGAAAAGCCTCATTCTTGTAAAGTATGTGGATATTCTTCTTCTCAAAAATCAGCGTTAGTGAAACATATGAGTACTCACACAGGTGAAAAGCCACACTCATGTGAAGTGTGTGGACATTCTTTTTCTGCAAATCAGACCTAATGACACATATGAGAACTCACACTGGGGAAAAGCCACATACCTGTAAAGTCTGTGGAAATTCTTATTCCCGAAAATGAGTCCTAGTTATACACATGAGAACTCACACTGGTGAAAAGCCACATTCCTGTCAAGTTTGTGGAAAATCGTTTTCTGCTAAACGTAATTTAGCCATACATAAGCGAACTCACACTGGTGAAAAGCCACATTCTTGTCAAGTTTGTGGATATGTTTTTTCTGATAAATCAAATTTAATCAGACATATGAGAACTCACACTAAAGATAAATAACTTTAATGGAACATTCAAATATCTATGTATCTCATATAGAGTTAAACTTTCTACAGAAAAAAAACACCAGATAAAATTGGATGAAAGCTGGCACGAGTTGCAAAACAAAAAGACCTGGCATTGACAACATATCCAATTTCTGGTTAAAACAGTTCACATTACTACACGATCATTATAGCAGATGCTTCACCAGAATGTTTAAAGCTTATGAACCGACACCAACCTGGCTAATAAAAGGCAATACAAGCACGGAAACCAAAAACCCTAGCAAATATCGTCCAATAAACCTCCTGGCCACGACTTACAAGCTATTCACTGGATTGATAGTTGATAACGTTTATGAACATCTTTTCGCATCCGGAGATTATCTTGAGGAAGAACAAACAGAATGCAGGGAAAAAAAACTGCCTGGAAACCAAAGATAAATTGCTCATCAACAAGACCATTTTGGAAAATTGCAGAAAAGAAAAAGGAATCTTAACATGGCATGGATAGATTATCAGGAAGCATTTGATAGTGCACCCACTTCCTGGATACTAATAAAATAATGGAATCTTCAAAGGAGAAAGTTTATCTCCTCTATTCTTTTGCTTGGCAATTGAGCCTCTTAGTAAGCTCCTAAAGAGCTGCCAAAGTTCTTATAATCTAAACTACAACAGCCAAAACGAATCACACAAGATAATAAACTATTTATTTCCCATTGATGACAGCTCGGATAAGGAGTTATGTCATCTATTAAAAGTTGTCCACACGTTTTCCAATGATGCCAAAAGGGATGGATTAGTGTGGTTAATATACTCTGAAAGCTGGCAAAAGGACATCCGCTGAAACATACAGCTCGATGAACGTGGTAAAATCAAAAACAATGCAAATACCTCGGCATTGATGAAAATGAGTCCATCCAGCATGACAATATAAGAGAGAAGTTAAGCCAAGAATATTTACGCCGGGTAAGGAAAATTTGTAAAACCCAAGTTACTAACAAGAATAAAGTTAGAACAATTAATTAACTTGTCATGCCAGTGTAGCATTATTCAGATATAAATTGGCTTGACACAAAGACACGGAAAATGTTAAGCTTGCACTGAGTAATTTCTTGAAACCAGTGCATGCTTTGATTGTACATACTTAGACGAGAAGGAGTTATGGGACTCTCAGAAGTTAACCATATAGCTACAATTGTCAGCATAGGCCAGTACATATTAAATTCCTGTAACCCATACCTGATGAAAATTAAAGATCATCTAGAGAATCAAGAAAGTATTACAACGTCCATAACACAACTTGCTATTCATTTAGGAAAGGACTGCCCCACAAATGAGAATTAAAACAGAAGAATGGCCAACCATAAACGGGCAACATTCCTAATGATGTAACTATCCCAAGAATATATTGATAGACATGGTTCCCTTCATTACGATTTAGAGAGAGAGAGAGAGAGGTTAACATTTACTGCACAAGACTAGGGCCTCATGACGAACCCCTTCAAAAAGATGAGTGATTTAAGCAATAACAATAAAAGCAAGTTCTGCAACACTGAGGTTTAGAGTATGGACCACCTGATCTCTAGTTGCAAAATCCCACTCTTCTTCCAGATCGCCACTTGGAGATGGTTATTATAATAACCTTCGTCCAGATCGCCATAATTGAGTTTGCAAATACCTTCATTGGAAAATATGTAAGAAACTAAACGTTCAGTGTAGTAAAAATACCCGAGCGAACTGTTGGGAATGACACCTACACCATCCACTATTGCTACATAATTCCTGCTGGTACATATCTAGAAAACGCAGCCGCTAAACCAGATCTAGTCATTTGGGACAGAGCAAATAAAAAGCGACCATAATAGAGGTCGGTGTATACAGGGCGTAACAGAGCTGAGAGGGAAAGATAACAAAGTATCAAGGACTTATGTATGACATGAAACGATATTGGAGACTAAATAAAGTTTCAATTATATCAGCCATCATAGCCACAATTGGGCTCATGAAAAACACTTTAAAAAGTACTTAGCAACTATACCCGATGAACCAAGTGCAAGTGAAATAAAAACAAAGGCACTTTAAAATGACGGCTAAAGAGATCTCTTGGATTGACTCACTAAATTAGGGGTAAATCTCAGACATTTGGTTGGATGTCCCAACCACCCTAGAAGAAAAAGGATAAACAAAAGCAGTAAAAAGAGAACTTGAATGCCTACTAGACACTATCCTTGAGTGACTAAGTTCTTTCTGATCATAAGTTTGTCAGAACAACCTGGCATGAGGATACTGTTTCTATAGAAGTAAACACTGACTAAATATTCAAAATCACATAGTATTTTCTGCCCAAATCAGATCTACCCATACTGGCTAACTCACATTAGCTTTTATGAAGAACGGAGCTCCATCTCCAAGTTATGTTACGCAAAGTAATAGCATAAAGCTGAATACTCAACTAGACTAGATGAATTCTTGTCCCGGAATCCAGTAAGACCAAGAGACCAAAATTAAAGATATACGATAACATATGAAAATGGTTAGTTGGGGGAGGAAAATTATGTTCTCAATTCCTTAACTAACTCAGTGTTTTTAGAGAAAAAGAATTCTAAATGAATATTCGAATATGTATGTATCTCATATTGAGTTCAAGTGTGATTTCTTAGAATGTCAGCTGAAAGAGAATAAAACAAGTGAAGTATGTGGCTGATGCATTTGACTGCTCTCCTCCTTCTAAATGAATATGAATATGAGTATCTCATATAGAGTTCAAGTGTGAGTCCCAAGTAGGAGGTCCCTTGATTTCTTGGAATGTCAGCTGAAAGAGAAAAAAACAAAAAGGGAAACATCACATTTTGTAAAGTTTGTGGTTCTCAAAAATGAAACTTGGTGATATATTTGTGAACTCACACTGGTTAAACGCTACATACTTGTGAAGTATTTGACTGCTCTCCATAACGCCCAGATAAATACAACCACCTACAAGGAGGAGGCAAATGAACCTAAGAATGTTATGGATTGATAACCATAAAGCATTTGACAGTCATAATTACTTTGGTGCCTTGAAATATGCAAGATCCATCCGGTGTGGAAAACAACCATACTACGAAGTCACAAGGAGGAAAGACAATCATCTCTTATGTAAACGTCTCTTATTTTTTATATAGAAATAGATGCACTGAATAACAGTTCTCCAATGTCATCAGAATGAAGTTTGGCCGAGATAAATGTGCCAAGTGTATGCTCAGAAAAAGATCTATACCAAGAATATGCAGCTCAGATCTGGAAAAAAGATATATACGAGGAATGAAAACACTGACATCAGAGATCTAGAAGAGCACGAACCCTAGAAATACATTGGCATTGAAGAAAACGACAGCATACTACATGCCAACAAATGCCACACATATATTAATGGTTCTGGTTGATACCATCGATATTCTACATGCTTTCTAATTTCATTGTCATGTTTTAATTGTTTGGTAAATTTTTGTATTTTTTCAATTCTATTTTTATAACTATTTCTCGGTTGAATAACTTCGAAAGTTTGAAAATAAAATTATTTCATCACTGTATAACTTTGTTTTTTTATTTATCAAAGATTGAACTTTTAAGGATGAATAATAATTTGTTCATGCTGTTCGATTTTTAATCGTTCATCTAAACCAATAATGGAAACTTCTCGTTTGTATAAGAAAATTGATGAGATTTTCATTGTAAAATCAGTAAATATACATTTTATGTTGATATCAGTTTAAGATTGTAGCAGTCTATGAATAGACATAATTGTACTATTTGTCATAGGAAGTTGATCTTAGTCGTGATCCTATTACACAACGAATCTCTTAGAACACGTTTTTTATGGTAAACTGACTTCTTAGTCGTGATCTTATTATATAATGAATCTCTTAGAACACGTTTTTCATGATAATCTTAAAACTGATTTAACTTTGAACTGATACTAAATTGCATGTTTTATTCTTATTAAAAATAAATATAAAAAAATCAGTCACATATTTATTAGTTTGAGATTTCAGACAACAAAATACTTCTGTCTAATCCATGTATAGCTACAATCACCGAAAAAATGTTTATCTGAAAATAAAAAATAAAAAGACATTTATATGGCATATTACCAAAAATGCATTGAAAAATTTAATTTCGTTTAATTGCAATTTGATGTATCATAAAAGGGTATGCTTATTTTAATAGAAGAATTTTCACAAAAAATTATGGATTACACGAATTGTCATAATTTTGTTTAATTGCAATTTGATGTATCATAAAAAGGTATGCTTATTTAAATAGAATAAATTTCACTAAAATTATGGATGACACGAATTGTAAGCCCATTCAACAGCAGATATCTTAACTGTAGTCTTTGAACGTATATACCGCTCATTGGACAAAACAGGGGATGGTAGAGCGGTAACCCTTGATATATCTAAGGGGTTTGACAGGTATGGCACGATGGTCTTCTAAGGAAAATGAGATCATATGGAATCAATTAAAGAACTCATAATGTAATTAAATCCTTCTTAAGTAATAGAAAAATCAAAGTTGTCCTCGACGATCGTACATCTAAACAATATGACATAAATGCGGGAGTACCTCAGGGATCTATCCTTGGACCTCTATTATTCCTGCTATTCATAAATGACCTCCCTGATAATATTGTTTCGGAGATGGGTATATTGCCGATGACACCACTCTCTATAACAGATATGAGGGGAAAACAAATGAACACATATCCAAGGAAATGGCAGAAACACTAGAAAATGACCTCTGTAGTGGAATGGGGACAAAAATGGATGGCTACATTCAATGCTGCGAAGACTAAGCTTGTTTCCTTCAATAACTACAAGAAACCTTCTCTACCACTAATAGCAATGGCCAAGAACACATTGCCTGAAAGTACTTCTTTTAAACTCCACCGAAAAAAGTTTATCTAAAAATAAAAAAAATAAGACATTTATATGGCATATTACCAAAAATGCATTGAAAAATTTAATTTTGTTTAATTGCAATTTGATGTATCATAAAAGGGTATGCTTATTGAAATAGAATAAATTTCACAAAAATTATGGATGACACGAATTGTAATAATTTCGTTTAATTGCAATTTGATGTATCATAAACGGGTATTCTTATTGAAAAAATAGTTTTAAAAGAACACAATCAAAAACTTTTTTCCATAAAAATTTCGGATTAAACTTGATAGTTGTTTGTATATACGAATGCACTAAATTTATTGATATTTTTAATAATCCAAAAATACCAACCATGAATGCAAAAGAGAGTTTGGAGTTAAAATAAAAACAAAATAAAACAAGCAAATAGTTTTTCTTTTTTGAGAAAAGAACAAGAATCATGTTATATGCAGTATTAAAATCAAAAAGAAAATTGTATAAAATAATTTTTATTTGCCTTTGTACGAGGCTACTTACATACTAGTCTTCTAAAGGTGGGGGAAAATTATTGGGTTGAAAAAAGTTTTTACGGTTTTAAACGTTTAAACTCAGCTTAAGTAAAACAAATATTGATTTAAATAAAAAACGATTAGAATCAACACTTTTTGCCAACGTTAAACAAGTGCATGATAGGCCTCACTTTTTCTAGGTCGAATTTTTGGTGATATGATGCCCATGAAAGAGATCCCGTTTAGTTGGGTCTCTAGTTTTTCTGGATTACGTTTTACTCCTATTGTTTACCATTTCTGGAATAATTTGGGGAGCCGCCTGTTATGTTCTTTTTCGAATTTCCAATAAATTACTAGATCATCTACAATAATTACTCCCTGCATGACTTGAAATTGTTCATTCAGCTTTCTGTTGAATATGTTTGCTGAGGAGTTCAGGTCAAATATAACCGACGCCAACAGTATTGGTCAAAGCATTCTGAAAGGTGGATGCATCATCGAGCTCAACATGCCAATATCTTGATGATCTACAACGAGTTGTTTCATCAACGACTTGTTCAACATTGATGAGACCTCTTTATAGGATTTCATCCTCTTGGAAAACTTTTCAGTGAGAGTATTAATAAATGCCCCTGTCTCAATCTGAAAAAGAACTTTTTTATTCAAAAGCATAAGGCATTTGACCTCATTTTACTGTTTTGTCTTTGGCGGTTTTATTGTATTCACCTAGTAGGTGTAATCTTCATCCTTCTCTGATGATGATGTGTCTAATTGATATACTTGTGGTTGAGGTGCAACGATCTTCTTGTTTTCATTTGTTCGTGTGGTGTGTCCCTGTTTTCGCGTCGTCCTTCTTGCTGCATGCATGCCCCAGTTTGCGATCTGCTGTGTTTAGGCACGTGTGTATAACCACAAAAGACATGTTCTTTTGGAGACAGGTTCCTTCACTCAACTGGTTTTACGTACCCTCATCACCTGGGCTGTATCTAGTCGCATTCCTTGACTGTGGTTTGAGGCCATTTCAGCCACTCTGCATATGTTTACACTCTGTTTCGTGGACATCGTCGTCAGATTCCCAACAAGCACCTTTCAAGACTGTAAGAGAAACAATCACGAACTCACCCATTCTTACATACTACGACCCCCACAAGAAAGTGACGCTGGAGAATGATGCATGTGAGTATGGGTTAGGAACAGCGCTAACACAAGTTGACAAACCAGTTGCGTTTAAATGTAGGTCAATATCAGTGGACGAACACACATATATGCACAAATTGAGAAGTATATGCTGGCAGTTGTATAAGGTCTAGAAAAGTTCCGCCACTATACTCAACGAAGAGAAGTGATAGTTTTGACTGACTACAAGCCCCTCGTCTCAATCAGCAAAAAGCCACGATCAACAGCACTAAAACGGCTACATAACCTCCTACTATGGACACAGAAATACAATTACATACTCCAATATAAGCCAGATAAAGATATCTCATTAGCAGATATGCTTTCATCAGCACCAACAAGTAAGCCAGTGTTGGATGAAATAACATCAGTGAATAATCTGACAATGTAACCAGTATAAAAACACAGGCTCGCAGAGATTCACCAAAAGACAGTTGAGGACTTCAACATGAGAGCAGTCGTATTATTTATCCAATTGTTTTCTTTATGTACTTTAGTGTGCCCCATAGAGTGGCCTCCAGAAGTTTTCAACATCTGCTGGAGTTGATGGGAAGCTCAGCTTTATTTATTCTCTAACGAGGAATAGTAAGTTTTAAACTTATTCACCTGGGGTTTCACACGACAGGAATGCAGATATCTGGGCAGTTTCCTTTCGGATTTTATCAATTTCTTGTTGCAGTTAACGTTTACAGGCTGGGTTAAATGATTTAGTCTCCATGTTTCCATTTTTACTATCTTGGTGTTGGTGTAAGAGTTTTAACTGAATAAACCATGCTGCTCCGTATGTTGTATGGTTTATTTCACTCAATGGTGCATAAATGGGAGAGATTCTTGTGAAGGCATAATAGACTTTTGAAACAAGCATCTTGTAGGCTTTATTCATTTGAATTTTTATCAGTCTTGGCTGATCTTCAACAGTCAGACTTCGTGCCACTTATATCCTGGATGCTAGCTCTCCCTCTAGGTCCAACTGGTCCGCGTCCAGTGTCACATGTTACAGAGGGACATACTGTTGGTATGTCTGCTCATGTTTAAATTGTGTTGGGTCTGCTGGGAGTCATTCCTGTGAAGATGTTGCATTATTAGTTGCAGTGACACGTCGGGTATATTTCTGGTTTGTTTTTGGTAGACATCTAAGACTTGGACTTGTTGGCATTGTCTCAGGGAGTTGTGTCAGGTGAGAATTTGTTGTAGTGTCTTCCTGTTGGGTTTGGCAGATCTGGGGTATAGGGACGGGATTACGGATTGGACAAATATTGTTTTTAGTCATTTCCTGGACATCTTCTTTTAGCTGGGATATTTGCTCCACAGAAAAAAATGTTCCTCAGAAAATAAGACTTCTGACATGTTATCTTTTCCTTCTCAATCTCTTTCTTGTTTGGACAGTGGTGTTTAATAAATATTTTTCCATTGCTTACAACTTTCTGTTAGTTTTTTATATTTTATTTTGGCATATTCCATTGACCAAATCCTCTCTACTCCACTGGGTTTGGGCAAATTCAGCAGGGTTATATTTGGTAAAATCAATCGCTGCTTCACTAAAAACGTTCTTCTTGATTGACTCTCTAACATCTTTTGGGAGATATGTATGTACTCAGGATACAATTGAAAGTAAGTTCTTAGTGAAGTTTTCTCTTTTAGTTGACGATTTAAATTGGGCCCCAAATACGTTAGCTTTTTCCTCCTCATACGTTTAGTATATAGGAAACAGTAAAAAATTGTTTTCTTTTCCCCAATAGACACCTTTACTTGGTTATATTGTCATTTCCTCGTAGTCTTCGTTTGGTCTAGCCAGATTACAGGAATAGAATTTGACTGATGTTGTAGAGTGTCCAGTTTAGCGTTGTTATTTGTGTCAACATACCTAGGAGAAGATGTGCAATTATTTTCTTATGACCCCGTGCTTAGCAATGCAGATGGGATCTTTTTCTCCTGAGCGACATCCTGCCAGTTTGTTGATTTAGTTTTATTTTTCATTTTAATTTAAATTCGAATATTTGATCAGGTTTTACTTTAAATTGAAAATTAAAAGTATTCTCATATCAGAATCCCAGGTAAACCCCTGTACAGTGTAACTGAAGACACCCGGGGTTTGTGTCTAGTAGGCATTCAATTCTCTTCAGCGTGAGTTCTCATATGTGTAACTAATAATGATTTTTGCAAACAAGAATATCCACACACTTCACAAGAATGTGGAGTTTCCCCAGTGTGAGTTCTCATATGTGATACTAAATGTGATTTGCGAGAACAAGAATATCCACATACTTCACAAGAATATGGTTTTTCCCTAGTGTGAGTTCTCATATGTATCACTAATGTTGATTTTTGAGAACAAGAATATCCGCACACTTCACAAGAATGTGGCTTTTCCCCAGTGTGAATTCTCATATGTGTAACTAATGATGATTTGTGAGAATAAGAATGTCCACACACTTCACAAGAATGTGGCTTTTCCCCAGTGTGAGTTCTCATATGCTTCAGTAAATATGATTTTTTAAAACAAGAATATCCACACACGTCACAAGAATGTGGCTTTTCCCCAGTGTGAGTTCTCATATGTGTAACTAATGATGATTTGTGAGAACAAGAATATCCGCACACTTCACAAGAATGTGGCTTTTCCCCAGTGTGAGATCTCATATGTGACACTAAATGTGATTTGCAAGAACAAGAATATCCACACACTTCACAAGAATGTGGCTTTTCCCCAGTGTGAGTTCTCATATGTCTCACTAATAATGATTTTACAGAACAAGAATATCCACACACGTCACAAGAATGTGGCTTTTCCCCAGTGTGAGTTCTCATATGTGTCACTAATACTGATTTTTGAGAACAAGAATATCCACACATTTCACAAGAATATGGATATTCCCCAGTGTGAGTTCTCATATGTGTAACTAATGATGATTTGTGAGAATAAGAATATCCACACACTCCACAAGAATGTGGCTTTTCCCCAGTGTGAGTTCTCATATGAGTCACTAATACTGATTTTTCAGAACAAGAATATCCACACACGTCACAAGAATGTGGCTTTTCCCCAGTGTGAGTTCTAATATGTCTCACTAATAATGATTTTTGAGAACAAGAATATCCACACAATTCACAAGAATGTGGCTTTTCTCCAGTGTGAGTTCTCATATGTTTCACCAATGATGATTTGTGAGAACAAGAATATCCACACACTTCGCAAGAATGTGGCTTTTCCCCAGTGTGAGTTCTCATATGTGTCACTAAATTGGATTTTTCAGAAAAAGAATGGCCGCACACTCCACAAGAATGTGGCTTTTCTCCAGTATGAGTTCTCATATGTTTCACTAATACTGATTTTTGAGAACAAGAATATCCACACACTCCACAAGAATGTTGGTTTTCCCCAGTGTGAGTTCTCATATGGATCACTAACTTTGATTTTTCAATAAAAGAATAGCCACACACTTCACAATAATGTGGCTTTTCTGTAATGTGTATATTCATATTTAATTAAATTGCTCCTGGCGCAAGTTATCACAACCAAGTTATAAGCAATATGAGATTTTATCCTAACGTTTTCAGTTTTAATCTGGAGTTGTCGATGCAAGTTTGATTTTATGGTCAAGAAATTTCAATTTCTATCACTTAACTGGTTGGATAAGTGATATTTCGTAGTGTAAATATCCAGTTTTATGGAAGTTATATTTATAGTTTAGATTTTATTCTAAAGAAATTTCATTCGTTTGATAAGAGATATTTCGTAGTGTAAAAGTTAAAATATTCTATTTTTAAATCAGCATATTTTTCTGAAATGTAAAATTCGATGTCCTATTATTTATAAAAACATTAAACAAAAATTTCACAAATTTAAATATGTGTTCTTATCTCTATTTGCTAAAAATCCAGGAAAAAACTCTTCATACATATATGTCTAATAAAGTTGTCTGCTACCGTTTTTTTTTGTCATCCATGTAAGGAAATAAGTGTATATAGAATACTGTTTAAGAAGGATGGTCCCTTAATATTCATTAAAACATTCAAGCAGGAACGTCTGCAAATAAAAAATAAATGAAATTTTACATTTTTAATATCATTGTTTATTTTAATCATGCCAACAAAACCAGAAACATAACTATATAACACATTTAAAAATCACAGAAATAAACACTTAATTCACAGATATATTGTTTAGATTTAAAATAATATTCATAGTATTTTGTAATAGATAAAGGAATTATGCAATTAATTAAGTAAAATAAACAATAATGTAGTAAGAATTTACTACTGATAATAATAAAAATAGTAAGAATTTATAGGAACAATAAACATACAACTACTATAGTTGCTACTGGTAATTATAAAAATATATTATTAACGATGGAAATATAAGTTTATAATACAATAAAAATGGATTTAAATACTCAGTAAATTAAAGTTTATAATACAAATGAATATATAATCTAGTTACTTAGCAATGGATAATAACACGGTCTTTTAAAATAGCTTTCATTTTAAGTCATATATGTGGAAATATAGCCGCTTATTCATAATATGGTTGATATTAAACTGGATATTTTCCTAACATTACATATTTTTTTAATAGCGAATTTAATGCAACAGAATTATGTTCTTATTTTTACTTTTATTTTAGAAATCAACAGTTTTTTCATTCAACAAATTCTTTCATCCAACGCTTTTGAATACATTATTATCATTCCCATATTTTATTATACAAATAATATCAGCAATTGTAATAATCGATTATCAGAATTTCATTTCTGGTAATACATATTCGTATACCATATACATTTTATTCTTATTATTTTATATATTTTTGTAGTTATTTTAGTTTTTATTAAAATAATTTTTTAATTTTTTCAAATTCAAGAAATTGTTACTAGCATTCAACGAATTATTTCATCCAACTTTTTTTGCATATTTTATTTATTCGTATATTTTTTAGATTTTTATGATTTTTATCCTAATCATTTTCACCTTCTAATAGTATAAGTTATCTAAATGTATTAATCTTGAAAGCTTAGTATGAATTTAAATATGGCCTGTGAAATTCAACTATTCAACTCATCATCTACGAACTAATCTTCTCTCTTTCTTCTGCATATTAATGCTGACTCACACATTCCAATTCTGTATGGCAGAACCTGCATTTGTTGTCATTACTGATACTTGCCATTTTCTTGAATGCATTGCTCATTAATCCCTGGTCTTGAGCATTTAAATATTACCTGTAAAATTCAACTCATGGTCTACAAACAACTTGTTTGTTCTGCATATTAATGTTGTATCTATAACCAGTAGATTTATTAGTCTTTTTAAAACCTTTTTAATTCGTTTTAAAATTACTTTTCCTTAACTTTTTTTTTTACTTGATTTAGGATATTTATATCTTTTAAACCTTTTTTATTCGCTTTAAAATTACGTTTCCTTTTTGAACCAAGAAAAAAATTTAACATTTTCTTCTTTGATGAATGAAAAGTCTGATGATTTGTATGGTTTATGCAATGAAACAAGTGTAAGACGCAGTAATTTAAACAATATGTATGTTAATTTAATGTTTAATAAAGTTATATATACCCTGAAAATGTAAATGATTTTTATTGAGTTTAATAAACCGTTGCAATTTTAAGATATGTTTATTGAATATATACATTTTATACAACGTGAAAATGGTCATGTAATATTTACGATTGTTATGAGAGAAATAAACCGTTGCAATTTTAAGATATGTTTATTGAATATATACATTATATACAACGTGAAAATCGTCATGTAATATTTACGATTGTTTTGAGAGAAATAAACCATTGCAATTTTAAGATATGTTTATTGAATATATACATTATATACAACGTGAAAATGGTCATGTAATATTTACGATTGTTATGAGAGAAATAAACCGTTGCAATTTTAAGATATGTTTATTGAATATATACATTATATACAACGTGAAAATGGTCATGTATTGTTATGAGAGAAATAAACCGTTGCAATTTTAAGATATGTTTATTGAATATATACATTATATACAACGTGAAAATGGTCATGTAATATTTACGATTGTTATGAGAGAAATAAACCGTTGCAATTTTAAGATATGTTTATTGAATATATACATTATATACAACGTGAAAATGGTCATGTAATATTTACGATTGTTATGAGAGAAATAAACCGTTGCAATTTTAAGATATGTTTATTGAATATATACATTATATACAACGTGAAAATGGTCATGTAATATTTACGATTGTTATGAGAGAAATATATCGACGTTCATCAGAGTTTTTTGCTTTACTAAAGCACATGCACGAATATCAGTAAATTTATCAAAACAATCGACAATTGATTTAAAGAGACTTATTTAATGCAAATATTTATATTATGCTTATTGAATATATACATTATAAACGTATTTTGTTTTAAGGAAAATGTGTACATGCGTGCGTGTGTGTGTGTGTGTGTGTGTGTGTGTGTGTGTGTGTGTGTGTGTGTGTGTGTGTGTGTGTGACAGTATTGATGTAATATTTGTCATTGTTATAATGAGATAAATATATGTTTCTTGCCTTCCTAAACCAAATGCATATACTGCATATAGGGATACTTGATATAGGAAAATGTAAATTAAATAAAACTCTCAACACTATTTTAAAAGAGACTTATTTAATGCAAAAAACGAAACTAATTCGGTTGGAAAAAATCTACAGTAAAATCTGTACATTTATTTTTTTATTAGTTTTACTTGTTTTCCATATATATTTCTCAAATTTAAAGCATATTATTCAAATTTATAGATTGTTTAAGGATATCCGTTTATCGCTAATTCATTTGAACATAGAAATTGTTGTTACTACATGTGTTTAACTCAGCAGCAAGTTAATATTTAATCTTTAACTATTGGTTCAAACAAAATTGTTATTTAATAAATTTTTTAATACACAATTAACATAGTAAGGATATTACAAAGCCTACTTAAACCTTGCTAGAAAATTACATAAGAGTATACTATACGTTTACAAAGCTAAATATTACCATATGTATTGTTTATTGTTGCCAAATATGGCTTCGTGCAACTACCAAGACCATATTTGTCTTAGAATTCTAGTATATCCTAAGCACCAACATACTTACTCCCAACCAATCACACAAACATCAAAATCCAACCATTCTCCTTTGTTTATGCTTGTAAGGCTTCTACTGTTTAAGACGAAAATAGTGAAAAATTGTGTTGGATGTTTTATTTTAAAATATTTGTTCATTCTTAATTCATCTGAACGTTAAAATTATTTGTAATCATAGACGTTGAACTTATAACCGAGTTTAATGTTTTATATTCAATATTAGTAAGACAAAATATTTAAATTATTTTTAACATACAAAAACATTAAACCTATATCATTTTGATTTTCAACTAAACATTTTATAACAATACAACTACCACATATAGATTAATATTTTCCTTGTTTGGGACAATTACATTTTCTATTTCTTGTGTATTTCTCAATGTGTCAATCCTATTATTCCAAACCAATGAAGAAAAATATATGTTCATCTCTAATTCAGCTTAACATATTTTTTCAAACTTAATCACATGTAAGATCAGCACATTTAATAATAAATCTATAAAAACGGTTTTATATTTAGAAAGTTAATTCTGTTTCCTATTTTTAAGGAATATAGTTTTAAGAGATTTTATAGTAAATTGTTATAGGCAATGAAAACGGACAGAGTAGAGCTCCACGTCTACAGCTTTGAAGTGAAAGATACTGGAATATGATGATGTATAATAACGAGGTACCTGAACAGTGAATTAATTAACACTAGATCAACAAGTCAAACGAGCACAAATTGTCATTATTATTGATTTTTTTGTTGAATAAAATATTATTTCATATGATTAACATTATTATTAAGTTATTTTTTTAAATATTATTTAATATGATTATCATTATTATTGAGATTTTATAAATTTAATATTATTTCATATGATTATCATTATTATTAAGTATTTTATTGAATAAAATATCATTTCATATGATTATCATTATTATTGATTTTTTATTGAATAAAATATTATTTCATATGATTATCATTATTATTGAGTTTTTATTGAATTAAATATTATTTCATATGATTATCGTTATTATTGATTTTTATTGAATAAAATATTATTTCATATGATTATCATTATTGAGTTTTGTATTGAATTGAATATTATTTTATATGATTATCATTATTATTGAGTTTTGTATTGAATAAAATATTATTTCATATGATTATCATTATTATTGAGTTTTTTATTGAATTTAATATTATTTCATATGATTATCATTATTGTTGAGTTTTTTATTGAATTTAATATTATTTCATATGATTATCATTATTATTGAGTTTTTATTGAATTTAATATTTTTTCATATGATTATCATTGAGTTTTGTATTGAATTAAATATTATTTCATATGATTATCATTATTATTGAGTTTTTATTGAATTAAATATTATTTCATATGATTATCATTATTATTGAGTTTTTTATTAAATAAAATATTATTTCATACGATTATCATTACTATTGAGTTTTTTATTTAATTAAATATTATTTCATATGATTATCATTATTATTAAGTTTTTTTATTGAATTTAATATAATTTCATACGATTATCATTATTATTGAGTTTTTATTGAATGAAATATTATTTCATAAGATTATCATTATTATTGAGATTTTTATCGAATAAAATAAGATGTCATATGATTATCATTATTATTGAATAAATAAGATTTCATATGATTATTATTATTATTGAGATTTTATTGAATTCAATATGATTTCATATGATTATCATTATTATTGAGATTTTATTGAATTCAATATGATTTCATATGATTATCATTTTTATTGAGTTTTTTATTGAATTAAATATAATTTCATATGATTATCATTATTATTGAGTTTTTTTATTGAATTTTATAATATTTTATATGATTATAAATGTTATTGAGTTTTATTGAATTAAATATTATTTCATATGATTATCATTATTATTGAGTTTTTTATTGAATAAAATAAGATTTCATGTGATTATCATTATTATTGAATAAAATTCATACATTCATATGATTATCATTATTGAATAAATACGATTTCATATGAGTATCATTAAACTGAGTGTTTTTAATTGAATAAAATATTATTTCATATGATTATCATTATTATTGAGTTTTTATTGAATAAAATATTTCATATGATCATCATTATTAATGAGTTTTTATTGAATTATGATTTTCATTATTTTTGAGTTTTTTATTGAATTAAATATTATTTTATATGATTATCATTATTATTGAGTTTTTTATTGAATTAAATATTATTTCATATGATTACCATTATTATTGAGTTTTTTATTGAATTAAATATTTCATATGATTATCATTATTATTATATTTTTATTGAATTTAATAATCTCATATGATTATCATTATTATTGAGTTATTTAATTAAATATTATTTCATATAATTATCATTATTATTGAGTTTTGTATTGAATTAAATATGATCTCATATGATTATCATTATTATTGATTTTTTTATTGAATTAAATATTATTTCATATGATTATCATTATCTTTGAGTTATTATTGAATTAAATATTATTTCATATGAGTATCATTATTATTGAGTTTTTAATGAATTAAATATTATTTCATATGATTATCATTATTATTGAGTTAATTATTTAATTAAATATTATTTCATATGATTATATTATTATTGATTTTTTTTTATTGAATTAAATATGATTTCACATGATTTTTATTATTATTGATTTTTTTATTGAATTAAATATGATTACATATGATTATCATTATCTTTGAGTTTTTATTGAATTAAATATGATTTCATATGATTTTCATTATTATTGAGTTTTTTTATTGAATTAAATATGATTTCATATGATTATCATGTGTTAACGACTTACAGTGTTTCTCCCTTTAACATCGAATGTTTTTAGGTGCTATATTGAAAGATATGCTAATTCAACGAACCCTGAGTATCCATATTGTCATTAAATATCATCTTTACTGTTTGTATAGCAGACTTTTCCCGGACATTAAATTGTATTATGTGTTAAAAAATGTGTAACAACTCACCTGCCAAATAGATTGGCCTTAAAATGTTTATGTGTTGTATCAATACTAATTCATTTTCACATAATAATCAGACAATATATATATTGAGCTGGCATTATCCATTTTGTTTGTGGTTTATAAAATGCAGACTTAAGAGATATAAAGTTATTTAATTAAAACTAAAGCACAAGTTGTTCACGGAAGAAACTTTATAGAATTTTATGATCTCTACAGAATATGTTCTTACAAAATGCTGAAAAATGTTGGATTTAAATTTGCGATCCCAGTTTTTAATAGTTTGTAACATTTATTATTTTTAAAAAGTTTCTACACAATAATAATTATATTTTTTCAAGTTTAAGAAATCATAATAAATTATTATATTTTTTAGAGTCAGTGAAAATTTTACATTTGAAATTTTAGATACCTACGTTTGACTTATGATGTTTTTTACAAAAGAGTCACCATTATTAAGGCCCAGATGCCACTCGAGGATAGGGGTTAATAAGCATACAGTGGTCAATGTAACACTGTCGTCGTAATTGTTGGTAAATTGGATTACTTAAGGGAAACGCATCATTAAGAACATGTTTCGGTTGAACTTGAAAATGACGATATTATAGTCAGCTGGAAAGCAGGCAAATGGAAGAGTTCCACAGGTTTGTATTCTAAGAAAGAAACTTTGTTCATGGAATCTATGTTTATGTTCAGGCACAGATTAAGAGTGGGGGAAATTATTGATAATTCTTCTAGCTAGACGAGTGTATCTTGTGAAAGTTTGGCAAGGGGGGCTATAGACTGAAGCTCAGACAAGCACGTACCATGAAAATAATGATAAAGCAGAGACAGGATATGAGAAAGAGTTCGCAGGGAAGAGAAAATGGCATCACCCACTAGGCTACGAAGTCTACTTTTAACTCTGTCAAAGGAAAGGAACATAAGTTGGAATAGATACACCGAGATCATTGCCAAGACTGCTGCAAAGAAGGTGGGCTCTCTCTACCCTGCTTGAAAGTTACTTACACTTGAAAATATCCTATACCTCTACAAAGCTACCATTCGCCCATGTATGGCGTATTGACATTTGGGTTGGTGCATCTGCTACTAGTCTCTCGCTCCTGGGCAGGATTCAAAAGAGAGTCGGCAACTTGATAGATCCTGAACTGTCATCTAAGCTTCAGCCCCTGTCCCATCGACACAATATTGCATCCATCCGCTTGTTTTACAAGTATTTTAATGGTGGATGTTCTGACGAACTACAAGCTCTTGTACCCCCTTAATGAAAACCTAACCCTAACCCTAACCCCAGACAAACCCGATAAGTAGCTAAATCCCACCCCTTCATAGTAGAGATCACTAGATGTATGAAAGCCTTCTACTAATTGTTTCTTCCCCAGAACTGTATATCTATATAAAATTATGTATATGCATATAATATATATATATATATATATGTATATATATATACATATATACATATACATATAGACATATATATGCATATACATATATATATATACATGCATACATATAGATATACATATATATATATATATATACCTACATATATATATATATATATATACATACATATACATACATATATATATATACATACATATATATATACATACATATACATATATATACAGTGATGATCATATTTATTGGCACGGTAAAATAAAAGTTAAATTTTGTCTAATAAATTCTAAAAAAGGGATTAAATTAAAGAAAATAACAAAGTATATTATGTATTTTTAACTGGCCTTTCCGATGCAGCAATCGGATTTTAGAAAAAATAAACAACAAAGGAACAACAAACATAATTGCAAAAACCCTTGTTCAAAATTATTGGCACGGCTTTGTTTTTCTTTTAGTATCAGTATAATATCAATCAATTTCCGGTTTACGTGCTTCTGAACTTTTTTATAGCCATATTATGCTTGTTTAACGCTAATTCAGTGAATAATTTTTTCAGATAATTTTTAGATAGCGATTTATTTAAACTATTATAAGTGACTAAATTATAATTTTCAATCGCCATGGTTAAAACTAAGGAACACAGCGAAGACGTCAGGAAGCTTGTTGGAGCATGCCATACCAATGGGGAGGGCTATGATAAGATTTCAAAGAAGCTAAACCTTCCCAAATCCACTGTTAGAGCCATAATAAACAAGTTCAAATCGCAAGGCCACGTTATGAGTTTAGAGGGTAGAGGGAGA
>NC_136527.1:160226765-160286765 GCF_053919585.1 Euprymna scolopes | reverse complement strand
CACACACACTAAAAAAAATTATAATAGCAAAAATATTTCTACTTTCTTTAAATTACAGATTTCGCATAACTTTTATATGCAAGATTTTAATAATTTCCTCACTCGCAAGAATGTGAAACTTTCGGCGTCACATAATTTTTATATAATCACATAATTTTGTTTCATATAATATTGAACAATATTGAAACTTATGATAAAAATTGATACCAACGTTCAGAATTGTGATGTTTGAATGACCGTCTGGAGTAAAAAAGGAGAGGAAATCTGACCCCCCCCCACCTCATTTTACTATCATGACTTCATTTTTAAACAGCGTTTTGATTCGCTGAAATTTAGGCCTTCCGTATAATCATGTTTACAACCTGTTATCGGTTGCGTTTTGCCGAATGACATAATTACTTGATTTTTTAGGGCTAATTAAGCTCTGTTTTGTATAAACAAGGTGTTTTTTTTTATTTAATTCTATATCTTAGGACTTTACTAATTATCTTTGAAATAGAAACAGAAAACTAATATTAATCTTTTAAACGATTTTTACAATGAATTTCTTTAACTTCAAAATTTAGCTGAATTAGTTAGCTTGCCGTGAAAACATTTTCATAACTTTTTTTTTCACGTGTACAAATAGTTTTTTTCTTTCGAAAATTAACTTTAGTTTCTAATCTTTCAAAACCAATTAACAAGTAGTCAGAAACCGACAAAAATTCTGATAAATCGGCTTTCAAATTATGTTTTATCCAATATTTAAGATTTTACAAAATTGATCAAATTCTTTTGTAAAGTTTACATAGAATGAGCACATATTTATTGGTCATCACCAATTAGCAGTAATTTTATGGAAAAAATATTTAAGATTTTACAACATTGATCAAATTCTTTTGTAAAGTTTACATAGAATGAGCACATATTTATTGGTCATCACCAATTAGCAGTAATTTTGTGTAAAAAAAATATTTAAGATTTTACAACATTGATCAAATTCTTTTGTAAAGTTTACATAGAATGAGCACATATTTATTGTCATCACCAATTAGCAGTAATTTTATGTAAAAAAAATATTTAAGATTTTACAACATTGATCAAATTCTTTTGTAAAGTCTACATAGAATGAGCACATATTTATTGGTCATCACCAATTAGCAGTAATTTAATGTAAAAAAATATTTAAGATTTTACAACATTGATCAAATTCTTTTGTAAAGTTTACATAGAATGAGCACATATTTATTGGTCATCACCAATTAGCAGTAATTTTATGTAAAAAATATTTAAGATTTTACAAAATTGATCAAATTCTTTTGTAAAGTTTACATTGAATGAGCACATATTTATTGGTAATCACCAATTAGCAGTAATTTTATGTAAAAAAAATATTTAAGATTTTACAACATTGATCAAATTCTTTTGTAAAGTTTACATAGAATGAGCACATATTTATTGTCATCACCAATTAGCAGTAATTTTATGTAAAAAAAATATTTAAGATTTTACAACATTGATCAAATTCTTTTGTAAAGTCTACATAGAATGAGCACATATTTATTGGTCATCACCAATTAGCAGTAATTTAATGTAAAAAAATATTTAAGATTTTACAACATTGATCAAATTCTTTTGTAAAGTTTACATAGAATGAGCACATATTTATTGGTCATCACCAATTAGCAGTAATTTTATGTAAAAAATATTTAAGATTTTACAAAATTGATCAAATTCTTTTGTAAAGTTTACATTGAATGAGCACATATTTATTGGTCATCACCAATTAGCAGTAATTTTATGTAAAAAAAATATTTAAGATTTTACAACATTGATCAAATTCTTTTGTAAAGTTTACATTGAATGAGCACATATTTATTGGTAATCACCAATTAGCAGTAATTTTATGTAAAAAAAATATTTAAGATTTTACAACATTGATCAAATTCTTTTGTAAAGTTTACATTGAATGAGCACATATTTATTGGTAATCACCAATTAGCAGTAATTTTATGTAAAAAAAATATTTAAGATTTTACAAAATTGATCAAATTCTTTTGTAAAGTTTACATTGAATGAGCACATATTTATTGGTAATCACCAATTAGCAGTAATTTTATGTAAAAAAAATATTTAAGATTTTACAACATTGATCAAATTCTTTTGTAAAGTTTACATAGAATGAGCACATATTTATTGGTCATCACCAATTAGCCGTAATTTTATGTAAAAAAAATATTTAAGATTTTACAACATTGATCAAATTCTTTTGTAAAGTTTACATTGAATGAGCACATATTTATTGGTTCACCAATTAGCCGTAATTTTATGTAAAAAAAATATTTAAGATTTTACAACATTGATCAAATTCTTTTGTAAAGTCTACATAGAATGAGCACATATTTATTGGTAATCACCAATTAGCAGTAATTTTATGTAAAAAAAATATTTAAGATTTTACAACATTGATCAAATTCTTTTGTAAAGTTTACATTGAATGAGCACATATTTATTGGTAATCACCAATTAGCAGTAATTTTATGTAAAAAAAATATTTAAGATTTTACAAAATTGATCAAATTCTTTTGTAAAGTTTACATAGAATGAGCACATATTTATTGTCATCACCAATTAGCAGTAATTTTATGTAAAAAAAATATTTAAGATTTTACAACATTGATCAAATTCTTTTGTAAAGTTTACATAGAATGAGCACATATTTATTGTCATCACCAATTAGCAGTAATTTTATGTAAAAAAAATATTTAAGATTTTACAACATTGATCAAATTCTTTTGTAAAGTCTACATAGAATGAGCACATATTTATTGGTCATCACCAATTAGCAGTAATTTAATGTAAAAAAATATTTAAGATTTTACAACATTGATCAAATTCTTTTGTAAAGTTTACATAGAATGAGCACATATTTATTGGTCATCACCAATTAGCAGTAATTTTATGTAAAAAAAATATTTAAGATTTTACAACATTGATCAAATTCTTTTGTAAAGTTTACATAGAATGAGCACATATTTATTGTCATCACCAATTAGCAGTAATTTTATGTAAAAAAAATATTTAAGATTTTACAACATTGATCAAATTCTTTTGTAAAGTCTACATAGAATGAGCACATATTTATTGGTCATCACCAATTAGCAGTAATTTAATGTAAAAAAATATTTAAGATTTTACAACATTGATCAAATTCTTTTGTAAAGTTTACATAGAATGAGCACATATTTATTGGTCATCACCAATTAGCAGTAATTTTATGTAAAAAATATTTAAGATTTTACAAAATTGATCAAATTCTTTTGTAAAGTTTACATTGAATGAGCACATATTTATTGGTAATCACCAATTAGCAGTAATTTTATGTAAAAAAAATATTTAAGATTTTACAACATTGATCAAATTCTTTTGTAAAGTTTACATAGAATGAGCACATATTTATTGTCATCACCAATTAGCAGTAATTTTATGTAAAAAAAATATTTAAGATTTTACAACATTGATCAAATTCTTTTGTAAAGTCTACATAGAATGAGCACATATTTATTGGTCATCACCAATTAGCAGTAATTTAATGTAAAAAAATATTTAAGATTTTACAACATTGATCAAATTCTTTTGTAAAGTTTACATAGAATGAGCACATATTTATTGGTCATCACCAATTAGCAGTAATTTTATGTAAAAAATATTTAAGATTTTACAAAATTGATCAAATTCTTTTGTAAAGTTTACATTGAATGAGCACATATTTATTGGTCATCACCAATTAGCAGTAATTTTATGTAAAAAAAATATTTAAGATTTTACAACATTGATCAAATTCTTTTGTAAAGTTTACATTGAATGAGCACATATTTATTGGTAATCACCAATTAGCAGTAATTTTATGTAAAAAAAATATTTAAGATTTTACAACATTGATCAAATTCTTTTGTAAAGTTTACATTGAATGAGCACATATTTATTGGTAATCACCAATTAGCAGTAATTTTATGTAAAAAAAATATTTAAGATTTTACAAAATTGATCAAATTCTTTTGTAAAGTTTACATTGAATGAGCACATATTTATTGGTAATCACCAATTAGCAGTAATTTTATGTAAAAAAATATTTAAGATTTTACAACATTGATCAAATTCTTTTGTAAAGTTTACATAGAATGAGCACATATTTATTGGTCATCACCAATTAGCCGTAATTTTATGTAAAAAAAATATTTAAGATTTTACAACATTGATCAAATTCTTTTGTAAAGTTTACATTGAATGAGCACATATTTATTGGTCATCACCAATTAGCCGTAATTTTATGTAAAAAAAATATTTAAGATTTTACAACATTGATCAAATTCTTTTGTAAAGTTTACATAGAATGAGCACATATTTATTGGTAATCACCAATTAGCAGTAATTTTATGTAAAAAAAATATTTAAGATTTTACAACATTGATCAAATTCTTTTGTAAAGTTTACATTGAATGAGCACATATTTATTGGTAATCACCAATTAGCAGTAATTTTATGTAAAAAAAATATTTAAGATTTTACAAAATTGATCAAATTCTTTTGTAAAGTTTACATTGAATGAGCACATATTTATTGGTAATCACCAATTAGCAGTAATTTTATGTAAAAAAAATATTTAAGATTTTACAACATTGATCAAATTCTTTTGTAAAGTTTACATAGAATGAGCACATATTTATTGTCATCACCAATTAGCAGTAATTTTATGTAAAAAAAATATTTAAGATTTTACAACATTGATCAAATTCTTTTGTAAAGTCTACATAGAATGAGCACATATTTATTGGTCATCACCAATTAGCAGTAATTTAATGTAAAAAAATATTTAAGATTTTACAACATTGATCAAATTCTTTTGTAAAGTTTACATAGAATGAGCACATATTTATTGGTCATCACCAATTAGCAGTAATTTTATGTAAAAAATATTTAAGATTTTACAAAATTGATCAAATTCTTTTGTAAAGTTTACATTGAATGAGCACATATTTATTGGTCATCACCAATTAGCAGTAATTTTATGTAAAAAAAATATTTAAGATTTTACAACATTGATCAAATTCTTTTGTAAAGTTTACATAGAATGAGCACATATTTATTGTCATCACCAATTAGCAGTAATTTTATGTAAAAAAAATATTTAAGATTTTACAACATTGATCAAATTCTTTTGTAAAGTCTACATAGAATGAGCACATATTTATTGGTCATCACCAATTAGCAGTAATTTAATGTAAAAAAATATTTAAGATTTTACAACATTGATCAAATTCTTTTGTAAAGTTTACATAGAATGAGCACATATTTATTGGTCATCACCAATTAGCAGTAATTTTATGTAAAAAATATTTAAGATTTTACAAAATTGATCAAATTCTTTTGTAAAGTTTACATTGAATGAGCACATATTTATTGGTAATCACCAATTAGCAGTAATTTTATGTAAAAAAAATATTTAAGATTTTACAACATTGATCAAATTCTTTTGTAAAGTTTACATAGAATGAGCACATATTTATTGGTCATCACCAATTAGCAGTAATTTAATGTAAAAAAATATTTAAGATTTTACAACATTGATCAAATTCTTTTGTAAAGTTTACATAGAATGAGCACATATTTATTGGTCATCACCAATTAGCAGTAGTTTTATGTAAAAAATATTTAAGATTTTACAAAATTGATCAAATTCTTTTGTAAAGTTTACATTGAATGAGCACATATTTATTGGTCATCACCAATTAGCAGTAATTTTATGTAAAAAATATTTAAGATTTTACAAAATTGATCAAATTCTTTTGTAAAGTTTACATTGAATGAGCACATATTTATTGGTAATCACCAATTAGCAGTAATTTTATGTAAAAAAAATATTTAAGATTTTACAACATTGATCAAATTCTTTTGTAAAGTTTACATAGAATAAGCACATATTTATTGTCATCACCAATTAGCAGTAATTTTATGTAAAAAAAATATTTAAGATTTTACAACATTGATCAAATTCTTTTGTAAAGTCTACATAGAATGAGCACATATTTATTGGTCATCACCAATTAGCAGTAATTTAATGTAAAAAAATATTTAAGATTTTACAACATTGATCAAATTCTTTTGTAAAGTTTACATAGAATGAGCACATATTTATTGGTCATCACCAATTAGCAGTAATTTTATGTAAAAAATATTTAAGATTTTACAAAATTGATCAAATTCTTTTGTAAAGTTTACATTGAATGAGCACATATTTATTGGTCATCACCAATTAGCAGTAATTTTATGTAAAAAAAATATTTAAGATTTTACAACATTGATCAAATTCTTTTGTAAAGTTTACATTGAATGAGCACATATTTATTGGTAATCACCAATTAGCAGTAATTTTATGTAAAAAAAATATTTAAGATTTTACAACATTGATCAAATTCTTTTGTAAAGTTTACATTGAATGAGCACATATTTATTGGTAATCACCAATTAGCAGTAATTTTATGTAAAAAAAATATTTAAGATTTTACAAAATTGATCAAATTCTTTTGTAAAGTTTACATTGAATGAGCACATATTTATTGGTAATCACCAATTAGCAGTAATTTTATGTAAAAAAATATTTAAGATTTTACAACATTGATCAAATTCTTTTGTAAAGTTTACATAGAATGAGCACATATTTATTGGTCATCACCAATTAGCCGTAATTTTATGTAAAAAAAATATTTAAGATTTTACAACATTGATCAAATTCTTTTGTAAAGTTTACATTGAATGAGCACATATTTATTGGTCATCACCAATTAGCCGTAATTTTATGTAAAAAAAATATTTAAGATTTTACAACATTGATCAAATTCTTTTGTAAAGTTTACATAGAATGAGCACATATTTATTGGTAATCACCAATTAGCAGTAATTTTATGTAAAAAAAATATTTAAGATTTTACAACATTGATCAAATTCTTTTGTAAAGTTTACATTGAATGAGCACATATTTATTGGTAATCACCAATTAGCAGTAATTTTATGTAAAAAAAATATTTAAGATTTTACAAAATTGATCAAATTCTTTTGTAAAGTTTACATTGAATGAGCACATATTTATTGGTAATCACCAATTAGCAGTAATTTTATGTAAAAAAAATATTTAAGATTTTACAACATTGATCAAATTCTTTTGTAAAGTTTACATAGAATGAGCACATATTTATTGTCATCACCAATTAGCAGTAATTTTATGTAAAAAAAATATTTAAGATTTTACAACATTGATCAAATTCTTTTGTAAAGTCTACATAGAATGAGCACATATTTATTGGTCATCACCAATTAGCAGTAATTTAATGTAAAAAAATATTTAAGATTTTACAACATTGATCAAATTCTTTTGTAAAGTTTACATAGAATGAGCACATATTTATTGGTCATCACCAATTAGCAGTAATTTTATGTAAAAAATATTTAAGATTTTACAAAATTGATCAAATTCTTTTGTAAAGTTTACATTGAATGAGCACATATTTATTGGTCATCACCAATTAGCAGTAATTTTATGTAAAAAAAATATTTAAGATTTTACAACATTGATCAAATTCTTTTGTAAAGTTTACATAGAATGAGCACATATTTATTGTCATCACCAATTAGCAGTAATTTTATGTAAAAAAAATATTTAAGATTTTACAACATTGATCAAATTCTTTTGTAAAGTCTACATAGAATGAGCACATATTTATTGGTCATCACCAATTAGCAGTAATTTAATGTAAAAAAATATTTAAGATTTTACAACATTGATCAAATTCTTTTGTAAAGTTTACATAGAATGAGCACATATTTATTGGTCATCACCAATTAGCAGTAATTTTATGTAAAAAATATTTAAGATTTTACAAAATTGATCAAATTCTTTTGTAAAGTTTACATTGAATGAGCACATATTTATTGGTAATCACCAATTAGCAGTAATTTTATGTAAAAAAAATATTTAAGATTTTACAACATTGATCAAATTCTTTTGTAAAGTTTACATAGAATGAGCACATATTTATTGGTCATCACCAATTAGCAGTAATTTAATGTAAAAAAATATTTAAGATTTTACAACATTGATCAAATTCTTTTGTAAAGTTTACATAGAATGAGCACATATTTATTGGTCATCACCAATTAGCAGTAGTTTTATGTAAAAAATATTTAAGATTTTACAAAATTGATCAAATTCTTTTGTAAAGTTTACATTGAATGAGCACATATTTATTGGTCATCACCAATTAGCAGTAATTTTATGTAAAAAATATTTAAGATTTTACAAAATTGATCAAATTCTTTTGTAAAGTTTACATTGAATGAGCACATATTTATTGGTAATCACCAATTAGCAGTAATTTTATGTAAAAAAAATATTTAAGATTTTACAACATTGATCAAATTCTTTTGTAAAGTTTACATAGAATAAGCACATATTTATTGTCATCACCAATTAGCAGTAATTTTATGTAAAAAAAATATTTAAGATTTTACAACATTGATCAAATTCTTTTGTAAAGTCTACATAGAATGAGCACATATTTATTGGTCATCACCAATTAGCAGTAATTTAATGTAAAAAAATATTTAAGATTTTACAACATTGATCAAATTCTTTTGTAAAGTTTACATAGAATGAGCACATATTTATTGGTCATCACCAATTAGCAGTAATTTTATGTAAAAAATATTTAAGATTTTACAAAATTGATCAAATTCTTTTGTAAAGTTTACATTGAATGAGCACATATTTATTGGTCATCACCAATTAGCAGTAATTTTATGTAAAAAAAATATTTAAGATTTTACAACATTGATCAAATTCTTTTGTAAAGTTTACATTGAATGAGCACATATTTATTGGTAATCACCAATTAGCAGTAATTTTATGTAAAAAAAATATTTAAGATTTTACAACATTGATCAAATTCTTTTGTAAAGTTTACATTGAATGAGCACATATTTATTGGTAATCACCAATTAGCAGTAATTTTATGTAAAAAAAATATTTAAGATTTTACAAAATTGATCAAATTCTTTTGTAAAGTTTACATTGAATGAGCACATATTTATTGGTAATCACCAATTAGCAGTAATTTTATGTAAAAAAATATTTAAGATTTTACAACATTGATCAAATTCTTTTGTAAAGTTTACATAGAATGAGCACATATTTATTGGTCATCACCAATTAGCCGTAATTTTATGTAAAAAAAATATTTAAGATTTTACAACATTGATCAAATTCTTTTGTAAAGTTTACATTGAATGAGCACATATTTATTGGTCATCACCAATTAGCCGTAATTTTATGTAAAAAAAATATTTAAGATTTTACAACATTGATCAAATTCTTTTGTAAAGTTTACATAGAATGAGCACATATTTATTGGTAATCACCAATTAGCAGTAATTTTATGTAAAAAAAATATTTAAGATTTTACAACATTGATCAAATTCTTTTGTAAAGTTTACATTGAATGAGCACATATTTATTGGTAATCACCAATTAGCAGTAATTTTATGTAAAAAAAATATTTAAGATTTTACAAAATTGATCAAATTCTTTTGTAAAGTTTACATTGAATGAGCACATATTTATTGGTAATCACCAATTAGCAGTAATTTTATGTAAAAAAAATATTTAAGATTTTACAACATTGATCAAATTCTTTTGTAAAGTTTACATAGAATGAGCACATATTTATTGTCATCACCAATTAGCAGTAATTTTATGTAAAAAAAATATTTAAGATTTTACAACATTGATCAAATTCTTTTGTAAAGTCTACATAGAATGAGCACATATTTATTGGTCATCACCAATTAGCAGTAATTTAATGTAAAAAAATATTTAAGATTTTACAACATTGATCAAATTCTTTTGTAAAGTTTACATAGAATGAGCACATATTTATTGGTCATCACCAATTAGCAGTAATTTTATGTAAAAAATATTTAAGATTTTACAAAATTGATCAAATTCTTTTGTAAAGTTTACATTGAATGAGCACATATTTATTGGTCATCACCAATTAGCAGTAATTTTATGTAAAAAAAATATTTAAGATTTTACAACATTGATCAAATTCTTTTGTAAAGTTTACATAGAATGAGCACATATTTATTGTCATCACCAATTAGCAGTAATTTTATGTAAAAAAAATATTTAAGATTTTACAACATTGATCAAATTCTTTTGTAAAGTCTACATAGAATGAGCACATATTTATTGGTCATCACCAATTAGCAGTAATTTAATGTAAAAAAATATTTAAGATTTTACAACATTGATCAAATTCTTTTGTAAAGTTTACATAGAATGAGCACATATTTATTGGTCATCACCAATTAGCAGTAATTTTATGTAAAAAATATTTAAGATTTTACAAAATTGATCAAATTCTTTTGTAAAGTTTACATTGAATGAGCACATATTTATTGGTAATCACCAATTAGCAGTAATTTTATGTAAAAAAAATATTTAAGATTTTACAACATTGATCAAATTCTTTTGTAAAGTTTACATAGAATGAGCACATATTTATTGGTCATCACCAATTAGCAGTAATTTAATGTAAAAAAATATTTAAGATTTTACAACATTGATCAAATTCTTTTGTAAAGTTTACATAGAATCAGCACATATTTATTGGTCATCACCAATTAGCAGTAGTTTTATGTAAAAAATATTTAAGATTTTACAAAATTGATCAAATTCTTTTGTAAAGTTTACATTGAATGAGCACATATTTATTGGTAATCACCAATTAGCAGTAATTTTATGTAAAAATATATTTAAGATTTTACAACATTGATCAAATTCTTTTGTAAAGTTTACATAGAATGAGCACATATTTATTTGTCATCACCAATTAGCAGTAATTTAATGTAAAAAAATATTTAAGATGTTACAACATTGATCAAATTCTTTTGTAAAGTTTACATAGAATGAGCACATATTTATTGGTAATCACCAATTAGCAGTAATTTTATGTAAAAAAAATATTTAAGATTTTTAAACATTGATCAAATTCTTTTGTAAAGTTTACATAGAATGAGCACATATTTATTGTCATCACCAATTAGCAGTAATTTTATGTAAAAAAAATATTTAAGATTTTACAACATTGATCAAATTCTTTTGTAAAGTCTACATAGAATGAGCACATATTTATTGGTCATCACCAATTAGCAGTAATTTAATGTAAAAAATATTTAAGATTTTACAACATTGATCAAATTCTTTTGTAAAGTTTACATAGAATGAGCACATATTTATTGGTCATCACCAATTAGCAGTAATTTTATGTAAAAAATATTTAAGATTTTACAAAATTGATCAAATTCTTTTGTAAAGTTTACATTGAATGAGCACATATTTATTGGTAATCACCAATTAGCTGTAATTTTATGTAAAAATATTTAAGATTTTACAAAATTGATCAAATTCTTTTGTAAAGTTTACATTGAATGAGCACATATTTATTGGTCATCACCAATTAGCAGTAATTTTATGTAAAAAAAATATTTAAGATTTTACAACATTGATCAAATTCTTTTGTAAAGTTTACATAGAATGAGCACATATTTATTGGTCATCACCAATTAGCCGTAATTTTATGTAAAAAAAAATATTTAAGATTTTACAACATTGATCAAATTCTTTTGTAAAGTTTACATAGAATGAGCACATATTTATTGGTCATCACCAATTAGCAGTAATTTTATGTAAAAAAATATTTAAGATTTTACAACATTGATCAAATTCTTTTGTAAAGTTTACATAGAATGAGCACATATTTATTGGTCATCACCAATTAGCAGTAATTTAATGTAAAAAAATATTTAAGATTTTACAAAATTGATCAAATTCTTTTGTAAAGTTTACATAGAATGAGCACATATTTATTGGTCATCACCAATTAGCAGTAGTTTTATGTAAAAAATATTTAAGATTTTACAAAATTGATCAAATTCTTTTGTAAAGTTTACATTGAATGAGCACATATTTATTGGTCATCACCAATTAGCAGTAATTTAATGTAAAAAAATATTTAAGATTTTACAACATTGATCAAATTCTTTTGTAAAGTTTACATAGAATGAGCACATATTTATTGGTCATCACCAATTAGCAGTAATTTTATGTAAAAAAAATATTTAAGATTTTACAACATTGATCAAATTCTTTTGTAAAGTTTACATAGAATGAGCACATATTTATTGTCATCACCAATCAGCAGTAATTTTATGTAAAAAAAATATTTAAGATTTTTAAACATTGATCAAATTCTTTTGTAAAGTCTACATAGAATGAGCACATATTTATTGGTCATCACCAATTAGCAGTAATTTTATGTAAAAAAAATATTTAAGATTTTACAACATTGATCAAATTCTTTTGTAAAGTTTACATAGAATGAGCACATATTTATTGGTCATCACCAATTAGCAGTAATTTTATGTAAAAATAATATTTAACATTTTACAACATTGATCAAATTCTTTTGTAAAGTTTACATAGAATGATCACATATTTATTGGTCATCACCAATTAGCAGTAATTTTATGTAAAAAAATATTTAAGATTTTACAACATTGATCAAATTCTTTTGTAAAGTTTACATAGAATGAGCACATATTTATTTGTCATCACCAATTAGCAGTAATTTTATGTAAAAAAATATTTAAGATTTTACAACATTGATCAAATTCTTTTGTAAAGTTTACATAGAATTAGCACATATTTATTTGTCATCACCAATTAGCAGTAATTTTATGTAAAAAAATATTTAAGATTTTACAACATTGATCAAATTCTTTTGTAAAGTTTACATAGAATGAGCACATATTTATTGGTCATCACCAATTAGCAGTAATTTTATGTAAAAAAAATATTTAAGATTTTACAACATTGATCAAATTCTTTTGTAAAGTTTACATAGAATGAGCACATATTTATTGGTCATCACCAATTAGCAGTAATTTTATGTAAAAAAAATATTTGTGAGCCTTTACAGTGTGACCCAATGGAATTTACCCCTCTACCAAATGCAAAGAAAAATGACTTCATTTTGGCTATTACATCTTAAAATATTTACTAATGGATTAAAAAATTAATAATACATTTTTTTATATTTTTTAATATGAATCACTATTCTATATAATTCAACATAATTTTTTTAAAATTCAATTTCACCTAGAGATCGGAGGTCTTTATCTAATGTTTCTGCCATTTCCTTAGATATGTGCTTATTTGTTTTCCCCTCGTGACTGTTATAGTGGTGTCATCAGCAAATATACCCATATAAGAAACGATTCTATCAGGGAGGTCAATTACGAATATCAGGAATAATACAAGTCCTAGGATAGACTCCTAAGTTACTCCCGCATGTATATCATAATGTTTAGATGTATGACCATCGAGGACAACTTGGAGTTTTCTCTTACTTAAAAAGGATTTAATTACATTATGTATTCTTCCAGTGATACCACATGATCTGATTTTCCTTAGAAGACCGTTGTGCCAAACCCTTTCAAAAGCCTTACATATATCCAGGGCTACTGCTTTTCCCTTCCCTGAGATTACAGTCAGGATATCTGCTGTGAAACAGGCCTGCCTAAATCCATATTCATTGTTGGTCAGAAGTTTAGCAGCTGTAAGTGATGGACTACTGTCTTACAATTACTTCGAGCTTCTATAAACTTCTGTCTGTTTAAACTAGACTTTTGTCAGTTTAATCTGTGGTACGCATATTGTCTTTGAGCAATGGCAGCTGCACAAGTAGACATGAACCATTGGAAAGAGTGGCGCTTGCCATAGAATTTCCGTGGGGGGAACATGTGATTCAATTCCAGTTTTGAACTATTCAGTGTCTCATTTGCACTGTTTAGCAGGAAGAAAAAAGACATTTCCTCATGGGGCATCAATAATGAGATCCCTGATGGCTTCCTAGTCAGCCTTTTTCGAAATAACTCGGGGGTTTAACAGTGGCTCTTCAGTTTTGCATCAAGAATTTAGGGTTATTTCTATAATTATCACGTGATCAGCATTCCAGAGTGGGTTTTGGGGATTTTGTTATACAATCATCGGGACCTGTGGTCAGAAATAGATCTTAAAGTGAGGCTTGTAGATCTTGCTGCTCTTTGAAACATGTCGGAAATGTAACCGTTTGTGATAGGGAATGAGATATAGAGAAGCTGGTCTGGGAAACGTGTCAGAAATTTAACCGTCTGAGATAGGGAATGGGATATGGAGAAGCTTTGTGTTGTGCTACCAGCTGCGTCTGTGAAAAGAAAGAATCTAAGCCAGTTCCAGTAGTGGACATTGAAGTCACTAACTACATGGACTTGTGCGCTAGTATCAAGGGAAAATGCTGTATCTATGTTGTCAGAGACTTTGTATATTAGGGTACAGTCCTGGGTGGAGGGAGAGCAGTAGAGAAAATACAAGTAGCTAATATTGCATGTTAAGTCTAAAACACATACAAGTATGGTAATCTGATTCTAGTTTCGTTTCTCCTGTCAGGAGGAGTGTGTTTTGAATATAGACTCCAAGCCCGTGCATATGTATTACCTCCTTCTTTGATAGAGAAGTATTGCGATGTTGTAAAATGTCCCGACTCGCAGATGTGAATATGAGAAAAAAAATATAACAGAACACAAATCGATATTGAGTCTCATGATTTGCATTATATCGTAATTTTGCCACCAAAGGGACATAATTCTCAAACAGTTATGATAAACGCAGTGTAATTTGATTGCAACCTTCTTGATTTGCCAGGGAAAGGTTACGACAATGATTGCCAGTCTCGCCCGATCCATGCTTGACGGGAATTCACAAATTAAGTTTGAAATAGAAAGGTTAGGTCATCATAATTGAATCGGTTTTGATTAAAATAAGTTTCAAATTTCATAATGTAATCATGTAGTTATATTTTGCCTTTTTTTGATAACAATAAGTTTCAAATTTCATAATGTAATCATGTAGTTATATTTTGCCTTTTTTTATAACAATAAGTTTCAAATTTCATAATGTAATCATGTAGTTATAGTTTGTTTTTTTATAACAATAAGTTTCAAATTTCATAATGTAATCATGTAGTTATAGTTTGCTTTTTTTTATAACAATAAGTTTCAAATTTCATAATGTAATCATGTAATCATGTAGTTATAGTTTGCTTTTCCAAGCCCGTGATTATGTCTGTCTGAGTCCTATGGCAAGACAAGTGGTTGTGCAGAATACCAAGTAGACCCTCAGTTGACTCCTCATCTACTAGGATTGTAGCATCAGTAAAACCTAGCAAAGATGAGTGCAGGGTTTCTTTCCATGCACTACATGGCACTACAATCATCCTGATATTATACAACTGTTGATGGAGCATCCACTCTAAACGCTACCACAGTTGTAAACAGCAGCCAGAAACTGTCAATCCGATACCCTCAACCTATCAGAAAAAAACTCAGCCCAACTACACTGGCATATATGACACTCAAGCATCCTCACAAGGTCTAGATGAGGGGGGTGGCATGTGCTAGAAGTGGGGAAAATAGTGTTCATTCGCTTAGTCAATAGACGTTACACAATAAAACATTGTAAACAGGAACAGATATGAATGAATATATGAAAGGAAATAACATAGTTTAATAGACGTTACACAATAAAACATATTGTAAACAGAAACAGATATGAATTAATATATGAAAGGAAATAACATAGTTTAATAGACGTTACACAATAAAACATATTGTAAACAGAAACAGATATGAATGAATATATGAAAGGAAATAATATAGTTTAATAGACGTTACACAATAAAACATATTGTAAACAGGAGCAGATATGAATGAATATATGAAAGGAAATAACATAGTTTAATAGACGTTACACAATAAAACATATTGTAAACAGGAGCAGATATGAATGAATATATGAAAGGAAATAACATAGTTTAATAGACGTTACACAATAAAACATATTGTAAACAGGAGCAGATAGGAATGAATATATGAAAGGAAATAACATAGTTTAATAGACGTTACACAATAAAACATTGTAAACAGGAGCAGATAGGAATGAATATATGAAAGGAAATAACATAGTTTAATAGACGTTACACAATAAAACATATTGTAAACAGAAACAGATATGAATGAATATATGAAATTAAATAACATAGTTTAATAGACGTTACACAATAAAACATATTGTAAACAGAAGCAGATATGAACAAATATATGAAAGGATATGACATAGTTTAATAGACGTTACACAATAAAACATATTGTAAAAAAAACAGATATGAATGAATACATAAAAGGAAATAACATAGTTTAATAGACGTTACACAATAAAACATATTGTAAACAGAAACATAGGTCTAACATAAATTTGTAAAACTCCAAACATGAAATAATTACTCCAAAAATATCTCAATTTTATAATTGTCTTAAACTTGTTTAAAAGATTTTTACTGGTCTTTAAAAATAACTTTTAACATATCTTTAAAACTTAAATACAATATCCTTAACATTGGTGTCATAAATTTAATTCAAGCATATTTCAACATTTTCTTAAGACAATATATGTTAAAGGCATACAATTTTTAGTGGCATAACATCAATTTAATGGCTGAAGAAAGCGTTCTTTAAAATAGCAAAGATGATAATGACAATATGGGTCATGAGTGTTTGTTGAATATTGAGAGTGTGGATGAAACCGTCTTGCAGTATAAATGCAACGTCTCTGGCAACACCTGTTTACAAAGCACACACAAAATAGTAGCACATACAAAATTGTTAGGTAGGTTTATCGAATCCAATGCACACTACAAAGTGTATTATTATGTGAAGTGGAATAGTCTTTATACAACGAGTGTTAATGCAAACAAAAAACTGAGTGGTCGAAACTGTTTCTATCAGATTAAGGTTGATGAGTCAGACATGTTTTCAATCGAATAATATTAATAATAATAAACAAACATAATATAAATATTTCAATGCAATATAAACATATGTTTCTCTTTCACGGCGATTTAAATCATAAAAAACGCAATATTTTCAACAAAACTATATTTTCAGAAATACATGTAATGATTTGCCTTATATATTGTGAGTTCAATCCAATAATATTTACAACAATAAACAGATGATATATTAAAGTTATAAGAATAATCCAATAATGTTAATAACAATAAACAGACAAATACTAATATGAACATATAAAATTCATAAGCAAAGCCCAATAATATAAATAATATTAAATTAATCAGTTCAGGGTGAGTTCAAGCACATAATATTAACAATAAACAGACATTATAGTAATATTTAAATGTAAATACTAAAAACATTCAATTTCATTTGATTTTGCAGATGTTCCTGATTGGACGCTATTATTCAATTCAAGAAAAGTATGTGGCTTGAAAAAGACAATATTTTGTACAATTCCGGAAACTATAGAAAAACTAAGAATTTTGTAGAAATGCTAAATCGTTTGACGTAGCAATTTTCAAAGATCGCTTAGTTGTAATAGATAAAACTGTGGGTAAATTTGTTCGCATCTGCTCGGCCACTTTATCTTCAGCTTGAACAAATGAGAAAATTGAAATAAAAAAGATATAACCAAATGTGTGGAGAATATGTATGAAAAATCATTAAGACATATGATGAGGCACACAGTGGGAAATGTATCAGATTAGTTAAACATATAATTCACACTTGAGAAATTCCAGATTCTTGTGAAGTGGGACGATATTCTTATTTTAATCAATAAACGTTAATGACAAAAATTAAAATCTCCATGATGGAAAATCAACATTGTTGTAAACTGTGTGATTATTCTTGTTCTAGAAAATCAACGTTAATGAAACATATGAGAACTCACACTGGGGAAAAGCCACATACTTGTGAAGTGTGTGGATATGCTTGTTCTCACAAATCAAAGTTAATAATACATGTAAGGACTCACACAGGTGAAAAGCCATATTCTTGTGAAATATGTGGATATTCAAGTGCTCAAAAATCAGTATTAGTCACACATATGAGAACTCACACAGGTGAAAAGCCATATTCTTGTGAAATATGTGGTTATTCAAGTGCTCAAAAATCAGTATTAGTCACACATATGAGAACTCACACAGGTGAAAAGCCATATTCTTGTGAAATATGTAGATATTCAAGTGCTAAAAAATCAGTATTAATCAGACATATGAGAACTCACGCAGGTGAAAAGCCATATTCTTGTGAAATATGTGGATATTCAAGTGTTCTAAAATCAGGATTAGTCACACATATGAGAATTCACACTGGTGAAAAGCCACATACTTGTAAAGTATGCAAATATTCTTTTTCTAACAAATCTCTTTTAGTAAGACATATGAAAACTCACTCTGGGGAAAGGTCACATACTTGTGAAGTGTGTGGATATTCTTGTTTAAAAAAATCAAGGTTAGTAATACATGTAAGAACTCACACTGGGGAAAAGCCACATTCCTGTGAAGTGTGTAAATATTCTTGTTCTGACAAAACATCTTTAATGAGACATATGAGAACTCACACAGGTGAAAATCTATATTCTTGTGAAATATGTGGATATAGAAGTTATCAAAAATCAGACTTAGTCTTACATATGAGAACTCACACTGGGGAAAAGCCATATTCTTGTGAAATATGTGGATATTCTTGTTCGCAAAAAGCAAGGTTAGCCACACATATGAGAACTCACACCGGTGAAAAGCCACATTCTTGTGAAGTATGTAATTTTTCTTGTTCTGACAAATCAAATTTAATTAGACACATGAGAACTCACTCAGAAAACACAGAAGAACAAGTTTAAGAAAAATGAAAAAAAAGGGAAAAAACACAACAATTGCTGGTTCTGTCACACAGAAGTAGAGAGTGTGAATCACCTAACATAAAACTTGAGTATTCAATGTAGTTTTGCGTCTTAAAAACATGTACCAGAAAGAACAGTGTGAAATAATAATACATCATCCACTATTACTACGAAATTCCTACATGTCCAGAAAACAGGGATATTAAGCCGAACATATTGATGTGAGAGAAGAGGGAGTAAATAGAAATTCAAGTCGAAAAAGCGTCTCTAATGATATTGACCTTAACAAGTACATAGCAAGCATACCAAGTGAAGCAAGTGCAAGTGAAATACAAACGATTGCACTGAAAGGGACGGCTAGCATCCTGAAAAGATCTCTTGGTTGGACACACTAAAATAGGGGTAAATGTCAGACATCTGGTTGGATGTCCCATCCCCTAGAAGAAAAAGTTTAAGAAAAATGAAAAAAAAGAGAAAAACCACATACTTGTTAAGTGTGTGGATATTCTTGTTCTGACAAATAACGTTACTTAATCATACGAGAACTCACACTGGGAAAAAGCCACACAATTGTGACATGTGTCGATTTTCTTTTTCTCGAAAAAATCAATTTTAGTGAAACATAAGAACTCACTGGGGAAAAGACACCTTGTTGTCAAGTGTGTAATTATTCTAGTTCTGGCTTTTATACAGATAGAGTGATAAATATTAAGTGTCATTTTTTCTCATCAAAAATGTTTTCATCTATTTTTACAAAACATAACAAAATCATTAAAAATTGTAAAAATAAAGATTAATATTCAACACTGGATTTTAATTTTATTTCGACCATTACCGCTTTTTAAAATATTTAATTAATCTTTTCTAATTTCATCTGAAGAAATTTTTCCTTGTTATATAATATATTTATAACAATTTTTGTTGCAAATTTATATATTTTTTTCAGTGGAGAATAAGTTTTCAAATGTTTTCTGCCTGATGACCTTATTTTGCGTGTGTGTGCAACCGTGCATTGTTTTGTGTCTGATTGTTCGAGATACACACAAAACACGTTGAGCGCTTTAACAATTCACTATAATAACCCGCCACGATTGCTGGAACTAAAAGGAAAAAAGTTGATAATGCAGCTGTGAGTCGATGGTGAAAGCTCTCTACCATCCCGTTAGCAGAAGGATGATAGGCGATGGTTGCTATGTGATTAATTTTGAAAGATTGGCAAAGGTCTTGGAAAGATTGTGATGTAAACTGGGAACATCTCTCTGTGATACCAGTGGTGAGTACACCAAAATTAGAGGTCTATTTCTCTACAAATGCGCGGGCTACGACGTCTGTTGAAATGTCATACAAAGAAATTATTACTGACCAACATGTAAAACAGTCTACCATGGTGACTATTTAGCGATGACCATCAGAAGATCGCAGTGGTCCAACAATGTCCAGGTGATCATGGGAGAAACGTACGTCAGGTACATAGAAGCTGTCTGGGGTAGAGTCTATATGACGATGAACTTTTGTAGTTTTGCATCAGTGGCTTGTTGTCGGTGAAAATTGTGAACTGTCTCCTTTCCAACATAAAACAAAAATACTTTACTGCTAAATACATGGCGATTTGTTCTGGACCGAAAATGCTCTATTTTCGATGAATAGTGCCCAGCTTAACAGAAAAGAAAGACAGCGGTCCTGTTTGACCATTTACCACCTGGTTGAGTACGGCACCAACAGCTACATCAGAAGCATCCGTAGAAAAAAAGAGCTTACCTGTCGGGTCGGGATCAAGGAAAAATGTCTTTGTGAAATTCACCACATCATTTTTTGGATGCGTGGAAAGATGTGAGATTTCATCTGAGAGTCAGTCTCTGAGTTTGGACAGGTGATGTGAACAGTTGGCTATGAACTGGCGGTAGTAGTTCACAACTGGAATGTAATAACAAAGCTGAAACGATGAAGTGGGTACGGGAAAATTCTGGATTGCTTGCACTTTTGAAGAACTGCCACTGAATTTGCAACATTGATTTTTAATCAAAAGGATTGTAAACATTGGGAGACTCTGTGTTCTACTTGTGTGGAGCTTGCGATCAGGATGTCGGCGATGCATGTATAGACTAAGGGTAGTTCATGAAGGACTTCATATGTGAATCTTTAAAAGGTAGATGTATGAAAACATTTTTGTGAAAAGAAAATGTTAAACTATTTTTTAGATATGTGATTGTTTTTTATTTATGATTCTTTTTGTGATTGTACTTTTTTATATTGTGAGTGTTTTTTTATATTTGTGATTGCTTGCATAATGTTATTCGTGTTTTTCTGTGCGCACGTGGGCTAAAAAATTCAACAAGCAAAAGACAGGTAAAAGGTTACAACACGTGGTGATGGTGTTGAATCTTGGTGTATTTATTTATTTGTCAGAGAAGAATACAAAGTTATTTGGTGTGAAAATGCTTCCCTTTTGTTTAGTTTGATACTCGGTATAAGGAATGAAAAAGTGTTTATGGCAAAGTTTTGTAAATTGAGGTCGAATTGTTGCGAGGCCACATGAAGCATATTCACAACTTTGTAATAAGGAAAACCATTATACCAGATTATATATATATATATATATATATGTATATATATATATGAGCAAACAGTTCAGGAAATATGTTAAAAAACACTTTGAAATGAGGTAACAACATATTTAATCTGAAAAGGAACACTAGATAAATGGATAGTCCTTAATCCGCGGAGTTTCGAAGAAATACTCTCCTTCTCATCAGAGGGTGGGAATTAGCAAAATGCAGGATCGGATTTTTCATGCAGAAGTATTTGATGAAACAACAAACGAAAACGAAATAAGTTAAGCAGAGGGAATATGGTAAAGAAAAAGGTGATTACACATTAATGGATAGTCTGGTGGAAGATAAAAAATCCAGTGACGGTTGAATCCAAATGTAAAACTTCAAGGAAAAAAAATATTAATAAAAGAAAAATAAGATGTGCTTTTCACTCTACTTCCGAGACATAACTATAAATAAAAAAAATCTGGGAAGAGAAAGGAGAGAAAATAAACGATAAAGTTAAATATAAAATATAAAATAAAGGGAAACAAAAGTCAACTTGACCCAGACAGGAAATGTTAAAGGCGCGAAAATATATATAGGGCAAAATAATATAAGTCAACTGAAATGTACAGGTCACTTATAAAAAAAGGTGTCAGCAAGAATTGTTAAACGACATTAAAAGGAAAATAAAAATAAATAAATAAATATATAATAAATAAATAGAAAATAAATAAATAAATATAAAATGAAATATAATAAAAATAAAATATAATATATAATATATAATATAAAATAAAGCAAACTAAGAATAAAATTAAAAAAATGAAAATAAAAATTATTTAAGGGGAGAAGATGGCCGTATCTGCAATTTCAGGAAAAAAAATAAATAAAAAAATAAGTAAATTCATATAGTAAAATTTAAGTAAATATACATACAAGATATGAAAGTGTGCGCATATTGCTATATTAGATAGATAGGAAAGTTTAAAGAATAAAACAGAAAATGCAGATAAAAAATAAATAAATAAATAAAACAGAAAATGCAGATAAAAAACCGGCCATGCAAAGAAGAGATAAAGAATTAAAATAAAGGAATATATATATATATATATATATATATATATATATATATATATATATATGTATGTATGTATGTATATATATATATGTATGTATGTATGTATATATATATATGTATATATATATGTATGTATGTATGTATATATATATATGTATATATATATGTATATATATGTATATGTATATATATATGTATATATATATGTATATATATATGTATATATATATGTATATATATATGTATATATATATGTATATATATATATATATATATATGTATATATATGTGTATATGTATGTATATATATATGTATATATATATATATGTATATATATATGTATATGTATATATATATATATATATATATATATATATATATATATATATATATATATATATATATATATATATATATATATGAACAAATGATTAATAAAACATGTTAAAAGACATCTTGAAAAAGATCATTTTGGACCATTTGGAATTTACCCATTGGATTGGAAATTTTTAATTCGACCGTTTTGGATTTTACCATTCTTGGATATTTTACCCTTCACCGGACTATCCATTCATGTGAAATCTTTTTATCATTGATGAATACGATACAATAATCCGTGACTGATGAAATTACGAGAGGTTTGCACGCCAGACCTGTGACTGCTAAATAATTTGGGTAGTGCTAACGCGTCATTGCTGTGATTGATATAATATTTTCGCTAATAATGACGTCACAATGATGCAATACACATAATCTATAAATAGAAATGACGTAATACTCAAACTGATTATATAACGAACATGCCGCCGGTGCGAGGCTAGAAAAAGGCTAAGCGGTCGGAGTGGACAGTACCTTACCACAGATTCTTAGGTTCAGGAACTGACCTAGTGTACAAAAAATACCTACCTCCACTTAATAAGTTAGACTGGGCAGCAAAAAGACACGACTTTAACTACGGCAAAGGTAGGACAAAGGAAGCGGATGAACAATTCTACTCGGATTCTGCTGGAACAGGTGTGCTGGGAACTTTATCACGAGGGGCACTCCGAGCCAACCATTACCTTGGACTCGACGACTACTTCGATCCCCCACCTAAACGAATTAAGCTTGATCCTACTGTCGTTACTAGCTGCCAAGTAGGTATGGAAATCGATCAGGACACAAGTACGCAGGGGGCGGAAAGCGGATGTGGCGCATGGGGAGGCAATGAGCAGAGAGGAGATCTGCCAACCATCACGGATAACAATGTAAGAAGGGTCGTACTACAAAGAAGTTTCAAAAACCAGGTAAAAACAACGAACATGAACGAGTGCAGTGCGTTATTCCAGGTATACGACACCGATCCTAAAGAGGGTATACATGGGGCGGCGAGATCCGCCTGGTCACAACCAGTAGCAAAGGATTACATGGTGCCGTACTTCCTAACGACATGGGTTACTCCGCCAAAGTGGGAGGCAATCATGAGTAACGCGACAGCATACAGGGTGGTGAGTCAAGGATTCAAAATCTCGAAATTTACCTGCGGTGAATGGTTAACGAAAAACAACGAGGAGGTATTCGTACCTAACCCAGAACCCTACTTCGACATATACGTGGATAGGGGATCGTACATAGGATACGGTAACTTGGAAGGGTTGTCAAAGGTACCAAACAAAGGTTTCTCGGAGATTCAACCAATGGTAGGTGCGGAACTACCACATTACACATACAATTACATGGCACCGATAGAGTTAATAAACGCAATACCTAACACAGGTAACTTCCTGACCTTCACGATGGAAGGAGCTACGACCAGCGGCTCGACACAGAGAGAGGAGCAAGCCAAATTTAACGAACTGATCAACTCTGAGGTGATCAACGGCAAACAAGTTCGGCCGTACACGTGGATATACAGGTGGGAGACACCGACAGAATTTGCACTTACACTTGGGACAACAGAAACGAAACCTTACAAGGACGTGATCAGCCTGAAAGCAGAGAACCAGTTACACAACTACTTTAGCAGAGTGCTCGACCAACGTGCGTACATAATCGTTTATCACATAGCGGGACCCAGCACGCTGAAGCACTGCTCAGATATTGATCACTTTCATATGATCACTTGGCATCCACACCACCCAACGTGCGAACATTCGTACGTGCAGATGAAAAAACTGCAAGCAGAAAGAAGAATCAACCCATACCAAATGTCCTGCCAAAAGGTGTATAACCCTTACGGGTTATGTAGCTATCTTGCAGTCGACCCGGATAAACGAACAGTGATCGCAGCAGCAGGCCACCTGGAAACAGCGGGGCAACTAGCCTTCTACAAACAGATAAGCAACAAACCACTGCAGAAGATGGAAGAGACTACTATTGACTCGAGGTCAAAAGTACAAATTCATATTAGACATCATGCGCCGGTGCAACAACACAGACATGGCAAAGGTCATGCTATTCTGCAAACAATCAACAAACAAAAAACTTCGGGAGACGTGGGACCATATCTTCACGAATACGCAAAATATCCAGCCGATCATGCAGGCCGTGGCGAGCGACCTACAGATCCAAACGAAGATCACTCCAATATTCGAACAAATACGCCAGAAGAAAGACTTATTTACCTTGGATAGCAACAGATACTGGTCGATATAAAAATCGCTAAATATCTATGACGCGTGGGCAGAATTCCACAATTTCGATCCGGTGGAGTTCGGCAGAAACCTGTTTGAGGTGTGTCATATGATACGCGCGAAAAAGAACGGATTTCACATCACAGGCCCCAGCAACTCCGGTAAATCATATGTCCTGCGCTCCGTCCGAAACAGACTAATGAACTGCGGAAGGATGCGTTGTCAGACTTCTGACAACTTACCTTCGGTTCGTGTGTTGACAAGACGATCATATACATGGACGAAATGTGGTTCACACCACAGAATGTGGAGGAGGGCAAGTGCATATTGGAGGGAACAACAACAGCCGTCAACGTGAAGCACCAGGCAGAACGCTACCTAGAACGTATGCCCAGCTTATACACTTCAAATGACGACCCATGGCAACACGTTCCACAGGAAAGACCGGCCATGAACAACAGAATGTTCATCTACGAGACGAAAAGGGCCATGCCACAACTGAAGGGATGGGGCGTATGGGAACTTAATCTCACAATGTGGCTTACCGTCTGGCGCCAACACGTGATGGACTACACAAACCAGAGTTACCGATTTCAGGAGGAGGAAGAGGTCCAGGAACTAGCAACGTCAACAGGATTTACGGTGCAAGCAGTCGAAAGTCTATCGCCGAACAAACAGGCGAGCTACTGAAAGGCGCGAAAACAACTATTCAAGGACCTTACAGCGACACAGACCGATGACAGCAATACAATCCCGGACGACTCCGACGTTGAAGACTGGATGGCAAACGAATGTGAAATTGATCCGACATTGCCGACCCAATACTGTCGAACACACTGGTGCAGGGCGCACCTCTTCCCACGTAGAACACCACAGCAGAGTCCAAGCGGTCCAGCATTAATCGAGGACGACGAGGAAAACGACACGCCGTTATCCGGAATAATTACCATAAGCGACTCCGAAACGGAGGAGCCAAACGACGACGAAGACTTCGTCAGGCCTGTAAAAAAGACAAAAACATAAATTACTACATCGAAATCCAAAAACGACAAATACACGGTAAAGGGCAGACAACCCAACTCTTCCTCGAGTGTGAGGAGACGCTCAGCGACTCCGACTAAAAACTTTCTCGTCGATGTCACTGAATCAATGATTTGCATGTACTTGTATATTTTTTTCACACCACTGACAATGATGTTATAATTAAATAAACTATATATATAAACTAAACTCAAATCGTTATATTATTATTGAATCTTGGAATGATATGGTATTAATTGCATGGTTCAATATTTCTTAGCATGTTTGATATTCTATTTCAGATCGACCATCAGACCTGTTGCGATCGTTAAAGTTTTATAACTGGTTGTCAGCGAATCAGCGTCAGTGACAAGAGAAAAGTTTAAAACTAGGTCAACAAACTGGGTCACGGTCACAGGTAAGTAGGTCACACCGAAATATATATATAATCAATGGCGATGATATTAGGCCGTGGCACTTACCGCATCAGGGCTCGGACCCATGCAATGAAATTCTATTCTATTTAAAATATACCAGCGAAAAAATAACAGATGACGTGACCCCCATCATTAACGTTAATGATGGGGGTCACGTCATCTGTTTTTTTTCGCTGGTATATATGATACTCTCCTTCTCATCAGAGGGTAGGAATTAGCAAAATGCAGGATCGGAATTTGCATGCAGAAGTATTTGATGAAACAACAAATAAGTCTTACTTGAAAACAAAATAAGTTAAGCAGAGGGAATATGATAATGAAAAAGGTGATTACACATTAATGGATAGTCTGGTGGAAGATAAAAAAATCCAGTGACGGTAAAATCCAAATGTAAAACTTCAAGAAAGTTAAAAGAATTTCCATTTGTACAAGTAAAATCAAAAGGAACCCCGTAATTGGAAGAAGATGGTCCATAATAATCCAAACGCAGAAATCCATGGAATAATTCACAAAAAAGTGTGTACAAAGAAAAAATAATATTAATAAGAGAAAAATAAGATGTGCTTTCACTCTACTTCCGAGACATAACTATAAATAAAAAAAATCTGGGAAGAGAAAGGAGAGAAAATAAATGATAAAGTTAAATATAAAATATAAAATAAAGGGGAACAAAAGTCAAATTGACCCAGACAGGAAATGTTAAAGGCGCGAAAATATATATAGGGCAAAATAATATAAGTCAACTGAAATGTACAGGTCACTTATAAAAAAAAGGTGTCAGCAAGAATTGTTAAACGACATTAAAAGGAAAATATAAATAAATAAATAAATATATGATAAATAAATAGAAAATAAATATAAAATGAAATATAATAAAAAATAAAATATAATATATAATATATAATATAAAATAAAGCAAACTAAGAATAAAGTTAAAAAAATGAAAATAAAAATTATTTATGGGGAGAAGATGGCCGGTATCTGCAATTTCAGGAAAAAAATAAATAAATAAAAAAATAAGTAAATTCATATAGTAAAATTTAATACAAGATATGAAAGTGTGGGTATATTTCTATATTAGATAGATAGGAAAGTTTAAACAATAAAACAGAAAATGCAGATAAAAAATAAATAAATAAATAAAACAGAAAATGCAGATAAAAAACCGGCCATGCAAAGAAGAGATAGCGAATTAAAATAAAGGATTATATATATATATATATATATATATATATATATATATATATATATATATATATATATATATATATATATATATATATGAACAATGTTTAATAAAACATGTTAAAAGACATCTTGAAAAAGATCATTTTGGACCATTTGGAATTTACCCATTGGATTGGAAATTTTTAATTCGACCGTGTTTGGATTTTACCATTCTTGGATTTTTTACCCTTCACCGGACTATCCATTCATGTGAAATCTTTTTATCATTTTTCGTTTACCTCCTATTCCCCTTACCTCACCCGTTTTTTTTAAACCAAGTAAGATCTGTGACTTACTTGTAGTTTCATTAAATACTTTTATATGCAAAATCCAATCCAGCATTTTGCTAATTCCTGCCCTCTGATTAGAAGAAGAGTATTTCTTCGAAACTCCGCGGATTAAGGACTATCCACTTATCTTGTGCTGCCTTTTTTAAAATTAAATATGTTTTTAACTCTTTTTCTGTAACGATGTTATCGTTTCGTTTCGTTACAATCCTAGTTTTGTAACAACGTTATCATTTCGTTGCATGACAATCCTTGTTTTGTAACAACCACGCATGCGCACTGGAAATAAAGGCCTCCGTGTTTTTTTTATTTAAAACTAACAACACGCGTCTTTTCGTTTCTCTCTATTAACCAACCACACAACACGAACTAACACAGCGTGACATTTTCAAGATGTCTTTTAACATGTTTTATAAATCATTTGTTCATATTATAAGCTCTATTTCCTTTTCGGTTTTATTGAGCTTTTACATCTGGTTGAGATTACTTTACTTGTAAATATTAACTCTTTAATATTTATAATATATTTTAAGTTTACCATTTTGATTACCTTGGTAAACTTATTGTAATTTTATTTTTTTTTAATATATATATATATATATATATATATATATATATATATATATATATATATATATATATATATATATATATATATATATATATATATATTAAATAAACAAATAGGGTGCAATTAAATTACACGGCGATCTGAATGTTGTTAAATATCGATTTGTGTTCTGTTATATTTTTTTCATATTGACATCTGCTCGTCGGGACATTTTACAACATTTCGTTACTTCTCTATCAAAGGAGGAGATAATACATGGGAGGCCGCAAAACATGACAAGTAAAGCCAGAATGGTGACAATGCAACAGTGGTGCACTGGTGCATCATTTGACAACATTAGACTACTTCTCTATCAAAGACACGTAATGCATGGGAGGATGGCACAACCCATGACAATTAAAGCTTCTCTTGAACTAGCTACAATGATGATAACGCAAAACATGGCTGAAATTTTTTTTTTTTTTTTTTTACAAAGGCATCACCACATTATCAAGGCCCAGAGGCCACTCAAGGATAAGGGTTAAAGAGTGTACAGTAAATGAGGATACAAATTAGAAACAGGTACTACACTTTCATCGCTGTTGGTTTAATACTGACATTTATGTAAAACAGGCAGACTAATAAGCAGGTTTTAGTCTGGGATAATGAGTGAAGGTGAAGGTCATCGTAAGTTTAACCGAATCGAGTTTGATAACAATAAGTTGCAAGTCCCATTACGTAATCATGACGTCATAGTTAGATTTCTTGGACCAAATCTATTTTTGTCATTTGACTGATTTCACTGTTTGTGCAATTCATTTCTCTTATTGGATTTGTTTATGTGAAATATTTAGTTTTACAATTTTTAATATGAGGATTATTTGGAATATTTAAATTAATCTTCTCACCTTGGATGTCAACTCTAGTTCGACAAACCCAAATAATAATGAAATGTTTAATCTAAAAAATACACCTGATATATTTTCTTGTTTAATCAAGTGAACACGAAATAGAAATTCACATTAGAATTACTTAAAAGGCTTAAGACTTGACAAATATAATCCAAACCTGGTAGGAAAACAATTCGGCACACTTGACTAATGAACATTTTTACACAAGGAACAAAACATTGATTTCACCGTGTCACGATGACCTTAGGTTCTTTGTTCTTTTGCAGTTGGTTTTTCTTTTAAAATAATTTAACGTTTAAATTGTGCTTCATCTTTTAATTTTGATTCTTTTATATTTTCATATATTTTATTTCTTAATGTTGTATCAATTTACTAAAGAAATCCTAACAAACAAAACAAATTTTTTGTTTTGAACACAACCCCCCCCCCCAAAAAAACGACACTTTTCTCGTATTGAATTCCCTGAATGAAAGGTAAGTTTCTGTTTTTATTTTTTAACATTTTTTTTAAATATCATTTAGCAACTTTAAAATAATTTTAAATATTAAAATAGGTTTATTTTTATTGCAATCCAATATGAAAGGTAATTTATTTTTTACTCTTTTAAAAATCCGTTTGAATAACTTTAAAAATAATCTGAAACAGAAAAGCAGTTTGATTTTTTGCACCTCAGAAATATTGATTCTTAAAAAAAGTCTTAATAACTGAAAAAAGGTTTATTTTTATTGCGATGCTATTAAAATATTTATTCCGCGGTAAATTTTTACAGGGTGACCCAGCATCCTTTAACCCCTAAAAAAGGGAAGATCTTCTTTTTATTTTTGCAGAATACGTTTACAAAGGCCTTTATAAATAATATGAAAGAAGAAATGTTTTAAAAAATGGCATTTTTAGAGTCGGGATCACTTTATCAATTTAACGTAAAATGAGCACCCATTTTTTGGCCACCACCAATTAAAAGAAATTTAATGTAGAAAAAATAATTGGTAAATATTTACAATCGAAACATAGGTTTATTGTTATTGCTAAAAAAATAATTGGTAAATATTTACAATCGAAACAACATAGGTTTATTGTTATTGCTAAAAAAATAATTGGTAAATATTTAAAATCGAAACAACATAGGTTTATTGTTATTTCTAAAAAATAATTGGTAAATATTTACAATCGAAACAACATAGGTTTATTGTTATTGCTAAAAAAATAATTGGTAAATATTTACAATCGAAACAACATAGGTTTATTGTTATTGCTAAAAAAATAATTGGTAAATATTTACAATCGAAACAACATAGGTTTATTGTTATTTCTAAAAAATAATTGGTAAATATTTACAATCGAAACAACATAGGTTTATTGTTATTGCTAAAAAAATAATTGGTAAATATTTACAATCGAAACAACATAGGTTTATTGTTATTTCTAAAAAATAATTGGTAAATATTTACAATCGAAACAACATAGGTTTATTGTTATTGCTAAAAAAATAATTGGTAAATATTTACAATCGAAACAACATAGGTTTATTGTTATTTCTAAAAAATAATTGGTAAATATTTACAATCGAAACAACATAGGTTTATTGTTATTGCTAAAAAAATAATTGGTAAATATTTACAATCGAAACAACATAGGTTTATTGTTATTGCTAAAAAATAATTGGTAAATATTTACAATCGAAACAACATAGGTTTATTGTTATTGCTAAAAAAATAATTGGTAAATATTTACAATCGAAACAACATAGGTTTATTGTTATTTCTAAAAAATAATTGGTAAATATTTACAATCGAAACAACATAGGTTTATTGTTATTGCTAAAAAAATAATTGGTAAATATTTACAATCGAAACAACATAGGTTTATTGTTATTTCTAAAAAATAATTGGTAAATATTTACAATCGAAACAACATAGGTTTATTGTTATTGCTAAAAAAATAATTGGTAAATATTTACAATCGAAACAACATAGGGTTATTGTTATTTCTAAAAAATAATTGGTAAATATTTACAATCGAAACAACATAGGTTTATTGTTATTGCTAAAAAAATAATTGGTAAATATTTACAATCGAAACAACATAGGTTTATTGTTATTGCTAAAAAAAATAATTGGTAAATATTTACAATCGAAACAACATAGGTTTATTGTTATTGCTAAAAAAATAATTGGTAAATATTTACAATCGAAACAACATAGGTTTATTGTTATTGCTAAAAAAAATAATTGGTAAATATTTACAATCGAAACAACATAGGTTTATTGTTATTGCTAAAAAAATAATTGGTAAATATTTACAATCGAAACAACATAGGTTTATTGTTATTGCTAAAAAAATAATTGGTAAATATTTACAATCGAAACAACATAGGTTTATTGTTATTGCTAAAAAAATAATTGGTAAATATTTACAATCGAAACAACATAGGTTTATTGTTATTGCTAAAAAAATAATTGGTAAATATTTACAATCGAAACAACATAGGTTTATTGTTATTGCTAAAAAATAATTGGTAAATATTTACAATCGAAACAACATAGGTTTATTGTTATTGCTAAAAAAATAATTGGTAAATATTTACAATCGAAACAACATAGGTTTATTGTTATTGCAAAAAAAATAATTGGTAAATATTTACAATCGAAACAACATAGGTTTATTGTTATTGCTAAAAAAAATAATTGGTAAATATTTACAATCGAAACAACATAGTTTTATTGTTATTGCTAAAAAAATAATTGGTAAATATTTACAATCGAAACAACATAGGTTTATTGTTATTGCTAAAAAAATAATTGGTAAATATTTACAATCGAAACAACATAGGTTTATTGTTATTGCTAAAAAAATAATTGGTAAATATTTACAATCGAAACAACATAGGTTTATTGTTATTGCTAAAAAATAATTGGTAAATATTTACAATCGAAACAACATAGGTTTATTGTTATTGCTAAAAAAATAATTGGGAAATATTTACAATCGAAACATAGTTTTATTACTATTGCTAAAAAAATAATTGGGAAATATTTACAATCGAAACATAGTTTTATTGTTATTTCTAAAAAAATAATTGGTAAACATTTACAATCGAAACAACATAGGTTCATTGTTATTGCTAAAAAAATAATTGGTAAATATTGACAATCGAAACAACATAGTTTTATTGTTATTGCTAAAAAAATAATTGGTAAATATTTACAATCGAAACAACATAGGTTTATTGTTATTGCTAAAAAAATAATTGGGAAATATTTACAATCGAAACATAGTTTTATTGTTATTGCTAAAAAAATAATTGGGAAATATTTACAATCGAAACATAGTTTTATTGTTATTGCTAAAAAAATAATTGGTAAATATTTAGAATCGAAACAACATAGGTTTATTGTTATTGCTAAAAAAATAATTGGGAAATATTTACAATCGAAACATAGTTTTATTATTATTGCTAAAAAAATAATTGGGAAATATTTACAATCGAAACATAGTTTTATTGTTATTGCTAAAAAAATAATTGGTAAATATTGACAATCGAAACAACATAGTTTTATTGTTATTGCTAAAAAAATAATTGGTAAATATTGACAATCGAAACAACATAGGTTTATTGTTATTGCTAAAAAAATAATTGGGAAATATTTACAATCGAAACATAGTTTTATTGTTATTGCTAAAAAAATAATTGGGAAATATTTACAATCGAAACATAGTTTTATTGTTATTGCTAAAAAAATAATTGGTAAATATTGACAATCGAAACAACATAGTTTTATTGTTATTGCTAAAAAAATAATTGGTAAATATTTACAATCGAAACAACATAGGTTTATTTTTATTGCTAAAAAAATAATTGGGAAATATTTACAATCGAAACAACATAGGTTTATTGTTATTGCTAAAAAAATAATTGGTAAATATTTACAATCGAAACAACATAGGTTTATTGTTATTGCTAAAAAAATAATTGGTAAATATTTACAATCGAAACAACATAGTTTTATTGTTATTGATAAAAAATCAAATTCTACTTTTGGTTTGCCATTAAGTCTGAAAAGCAATTTAAAAAATCTTGCAAAATAGAATAAAAAAAAACCACAAATTTTAAATATTTAAGATTTTCTTATATAAATTTAAGATACATTGAACACCTACTATGCATTGCAGTCAACGAGACATGTAATCATTCAAGGCTAAAATGTTTGTGGTGAGGGAAGCGGAGAGGGAAGACCTCATATCGATCTTTGTTTTGATTCTAGAAGGGGAGGATTAGAAGCCACGTGTTGTTCACTATTCTGTACCTTCACCTAAGAATTTAATAAACAAAGATACCATTTTATATTGTTGGCCATAACAAATAGGCAAATGTGTCACTCTGACATTTGTTGGGTAGCTTTCTTCGAGCAATTTGTGTAAAGTTTGATTTGTATATTATTATCGGGACTCCCAAATTACTGTCTAAGTTCAGGCGTTTTTTCTGGTTCTAATGTAAATCCTGCGAGAAATTATTTTTGAAGTAAATAAATGCGTTAAAATAAGTTAAAACACAAAACTTATCATGCAGCTAACATTCATTGATTATTATTTGCATTTTTATTTTATTTTGTTTTTGTTTTTTAATACTTGATGATGTACCATTTGTTTATGAAGTTTTTGGTGAAAGTACAAATTAGCTAGCAGGGATCTTTTCTCGTGTTAAGAATAGCTTTCTAAATAATAAGGGTTTATCAATGAGGTGTGTATTTTTTAAATTTTAAACAGAACACAAAATACAATAAACGAGTAAAAAAAATGCTTTTTCTGTGAATCTAAATAATAATAAGAAATTGAATAATGACATTTTTATGATATCTTTGTTTAATCATTTGTTAGGTGAAAGTACAGAATAGTTAACAACGTGTGAACTCTAATCCCCCAAAACGTAATAAACGTATCTTGTGTTTACTAATTTGTAAGGTGAAAGTACAGAATATTTTACATGTAGAGTCTAATCCACAAAACATAAAAAACCTACAACCGATATGTTGCTATCACTTCTGCCACAATCATCGGAAACTGCAAATGATGGCGGGTCTTGCTGACTGCCAACTGGTCATAAAGTGGGTATCATTTACATTAATTTTTATTTAGGAGCTGATCTCCTAATCTTAAATCTTAAATATTATGCCCTTTTTTGCAGATTAAGACTGTTGAAACATAATACTAATAAAAAGTAAACTAACATTTTTAAACTTGTAAATGTTATGCTGGATTAGATTATGAAAATTTACTAAAATATTTTTTGATATTTTTTATAACATTTTTGTGTGTTGTAAACTATGCTGGATTAGATTATGAAAATTTACTAAAATATTTTTTGACATTTTTTATAACATTTTTGTGTGTTGTAAACTATGCTGGATTAGATTATGAAAATTTACCAAAATATTTTTTTGATATTTTTTATAACATTTTTGTGTGTTGTAAACTATGCTGGATTAGATTATGAAAATTTACTAAAATATTTTTTGACATTTTTTATAACATTTTTGTGTGTTGTAAACTATGCTGGATTAGATTATGAAAATTTACCAAAATATTTTTTTGATATTTTTTATAACATTTTTGTGTGTTGTAAACTATGCTGGATTAGATAATGAAAATTTACCAAAATATTTTTTTGATATTTTTTATAACATTTCTGTGTGTTGTAAACTATGCTGGATTAGATAATGAAAATTTACCAAAATATTTTTTTGATATTTTTTATAACATTTTTGTGTGTTGTAAACTATGCTGGATTAGATTATGAAAATTTACCAAAATAGTTTTTGACATTTTTTATAACATTTTTGTGTGTTGTAAACTATGCTGGATTAGATTATGAAAATTTACCAAAATATTTTTTGACATTTTTTATAACATTTTTGTGTGTTGTAAACTATGCTGGATTAGATTATGAAAATTTACCAAAATATTTTTTTGATATTTTTTATAACATTTCTGTGTGTTGTAAACTATGCTGGATTAGATAATGAAAATTTACCAAAATATTTTTTGACATTTTTTATAACATTTTTGTGTGTTGTAAACTATGCTGGATTAGATTATGAAAATTTACCAAAATATTTTTTTGATATTTTTTATAACATTTTTGTGTGTTGTAAACTATGCTGGATTAGATAATGAAAATTTACCAAAATATTTTTTTGATATTTTTTATAACATTTCTGTGTGTTGTAAACTATGCTGGATTAGATTATGAAAATTTACCAAAATATTTTTTTTGATATTTTTTATAACATTTTTGTGTGTTGTAAACTATGCTGGATTAGATTATGAAAATTTACCAAAATAGTTTTTGACATTTTTTATAACATTTTTGTGTGTTGTAAACTATGCTGGATTAGATTATGAAAATTTACCAAAATATTTTTTTGATATTTTTTATAACATTTTTGTGTGTTGTAAACTATGCTGGATTAGATTATGAAAATTTACCAAAATATTTTTTTGATATTTTTTATAACATTTTTGTGTGTTGTAAACTATGCTGGATTAGATTATAAAAATTTACCAAAATATTTTTTGACATTTTTTATAACATTTTTGTGTGTTGTAAACTATGCTGGATTAGATTATGAAAATTTACCAAAATATTTTTTTGATATTTTTTATAACATTATTGTGTGTTGTAAACTATGCTGGATTAGATTATGAAAATTTACCAAAACATTTTTTTGATATTTTTTATAACATTTTTGTGTGTTGTAAACTATGCTGGATTAGATTATGAAAATTTACCAAAATATTTTTTTGATATTTTTTATAACATTTTTGTGTGTTGTAAACTGTGCTGGATTAGATTATGAAAATTTACCAAAATATTTTTTTGATATTTTTTATAACATTTTTGTGTGTTGTAAACTATGCTGGATTAGATTATGAAAATTTACCAAAATATTTTTTTGACATTTTTTATAACATTTTTGTGTGTTGTAAACTATGCTGGATTAGATTATGAAAATTTACCAAAATATTTTTTTGATATTTTTTATAACATTTTTGTGTGTTGTAAACTATGCTGGATTAGATTATGAAAATTTACCAAAATATTTTTTTGATATTTTTTATAACATTTTTGTGTGTTGTAAACTATGCTGGATTAGATTATGAAAATTTACCAAAATATTTTTTTGACATTTTTTATAACATTTTTGTGTGTTGTAAACTATGCTGGATTAGATTATAAAAATTTACCAAAATATTTTTTTGATATTTTTTATAACATTTTTGTGTGTTGTAAACTATGCTGGATTAGATTATAAAAATTTACCAAAATATTTTTTGACATTTTTTATAACATTTTTGTGTGTTGTAAACTATGCTGGATTAGATTATGAAAATTTACCAAAATATTTTTTTGATATTTTTTATAACATTTTTGTGTGTTGTAAACTATGCTGGATTAGATTATGAAAATTTACCAAAATATTTTTTGACATTTTTTATAACATTTTTGTGTGTTGTAAACTATGCTTGATTAGATTATGAAAATTTACCAAAATATTTTTTGACATTTTTTATAACATTTTTGTGTGTTGTAAACTATGCTGGATTAGATTATGAAAATTTACCAAAATATTTTTTGACATTTTTTATAACATTTTTTTGTGTGTGTTAAAGAACAACATTTTTTATAACATTTTTGTGTGTGTTAAAGAACAACATTTTTTTATAACATTTTTGTGTGTGTGTTCAAGAGCAACATTTTTATAACATTTTTGTGTGTGTGTGTTCAAGAGCAACATTTTTTATAACATTTTTGTGTGTGTGTTCAAGAACAACATTTTTATAACATTTTTGTGTGTGCGTTCAAGTGCAACATTTTTATTGAACAAAATTTTCATTATATTTTTATAACATTTTAAGTGTTATTAATTTTTTATCAACCACCATTTCCTTACAAAAACCTCTACTCTAACCAAGTCTGTCCACCTGTTCCATAAACTCCAATAACTCAACATGAAATATCTAAGAAAAACAACACTAATAAACCTAGAATCCCATCCTCCAACGTAGACCCCTACTACCATATCTCCTTCTCCAACATCAGGGGTCTACGTTCCAATTTTCCAGAGGTTGAAACCCAATTACAGAACACAAAACCGGACTTACTCTTTCTAAGCAAAATTTGCATAGGGCCAGCCACTTCCCTAGATGAGTTCATAATAAAAGAATACTCTAACTTAACATTTAAATCTTACCTCCAAGATCGCCATAGGCATGGAATATGCATTAAAGATGGCTTCCTGCTTACACCACCACATTTATATTTCGCCTCCACAACAATGGGGTTACTGTCCTTAAGAATATATCTGAGAAAATTGACCTCATCCTGTCTGCTCATCCTTCAGCTAACATTCACATTTGCGGTGACTTAAATGTCCATAATGTGAAATGGTTTACCAATTCAAATAAGACAGATGATTTTGCCATTGCTTATGACCTCACTCAGATTGTTCACGAACCCACACGTGTGCTCGATACTACTGGTCAGTATGCTATGCAAGCCTTCTAGACCTTTTTCTCACAACTTCCCCGAGCAATGTTCATGTTCCGGTCTATCTCCGCTGGGATCCTCCGACCACACTATCAGTTGAGATAAAAATGGAATAAAATAAGTCTTCAGATGTACCTCTCCACCGTACTTTATACCCATAGTCTATGACTGACTGGAATAGCTTCCGTAAATTCATATCTGATCTACCTCTGCATTCCATGTTTAAAAAGGATGTGTCCTCTATATTATTAGATCTGACGGAATGGTTAATTGTAGGCATAGACCGATTCATACCATCCAAAAAATTCCAACAAAAACCTAACAGCCAGCCATGGTTCGCCCCAGAATGTGCTGCTGCTATTGCGCACAGAAATCATTTTTCCCATAGCTACAAACGTAATAGATGTACTGAGACTAAAGCTGCTTTCAAGAAATCCAGCAACCACTGTAAAAGTGTAAAAGAGTAATAAAAAATGCAGGAGAGCAATATGCTCTGTCCGTTAAATCCAAAGTAGCTGAGCAGCGGCTTGGTTCCCACCAGTTTTGGCAAATAGAAAACAGGATCCTGAACAGATGCGTACGTTCTATCCCAACCATAATCAATGGACCTGAGGTCATCTCATCAGCATAAGACAGGGCCAAACTATTTGCCAAGAACTTTACAGCTAACTCTACCCTATCCGAAGAAGGTAATCAACTCCCCATATTTCCTCCTACAACAGACAACACACTATCCAACATACAAATATCTGCGCACAAGGTCGCCAAACTAATCAAGAACCTTGATTCCAGTAAAGCAACTGACCCAGATGGCATTCCAATTATAGTGTTGAAAAAGCTTCGACCAGAACTTGCCCCTATACTTACAAAACTGTCTAAGCGTTGCTTTAAGAAGTGCTTTCCAACACCTTGGAAAACCTTGTCAGTATGCCCTGTATTTAAGAACTCAGGTGATAAGTCATCTCCCTCTCAGTACAGACCAATAAGTCTCTGGTGTGTCATGAGTAGGTTACTGGAATCCATATTAAATAGTCAACCACCTCAGCAGAAATAACCTCCTTAGTGACATGCAATATGGTTTCCGTTTGTTAGATTTACAGCTGATGGGCTAGCAGTTCTATCCCATAGGATTAGAGAATCTCTCGACGAAAGTTTTCTTTCTAGGGCAATTGCTCTTGACATATCAAAGGCCTTTGATAAGGTTTGGCATAAGGGCCTACTTCACAAGATTTCCAGCTACAGTATAACTGGAAATATTTTCTCAATAATTAAATCATTTCTCTCTGATAGGTTCATAAGAGTAGTAGTTGATGGGCAGAAATTAGAGGCCATCAATATTAATGCTGGAATCCCTCAGGGGTCCATCATGGGCCCAACTCTCTTCCTGATCTACATAAATGATCTCCCAAAACACATACTTAAATCATTCATTGACATCTATGCTGATGACACGACCATCTATGACAACACATCAAAGGCCGTAAATGACAAAGCTCTCTCTGGTTCCCTCTTTGATCTTGAGTGCATGATTCAGTGGGGGAAGAAATGGCTGCTTACTTTTAATGCATCTAAAACCAAGCTCTTACCTTTACATCATCAACCCTCTGTTCCTCATCTAGCATCAATTGAAATGGATGGCTCTCGTCTTGGGGAGGCTTCATGTTTTGAGAAGCTCCTAGGTTTGACCTTTACTCGTGATCTGAAATGAAACATGTATATCATTTATTTTGCTCTGGCCGCTGGTAAAATAGTGGGATCTTTCTACCGCTCCAGAAGATATCTCACTACTGATGCAATTCTCTATCTATATAAAAGCCAAGTACGTCCAAAGAAATAGTACTGTTGCTACATTTGGGCAAGTGCTCGTCCGAGCTCCAATCTCTGGTCTTTCCGTCAGCAATCCCTCATGAGAAACACCCGTCTAGCTAAAACCACTGTTAGTAATTTCCCCCACTCTTTATCTGTGCCTAAATCAAAACGTAGATTCCATGAACATAGCTTCTTTCTGAGAAGTCTACGCCTGTGGAATTCTCTTCCGTTTGCCTGTTCCCACCTGGCTACAACTTGGATGTCGTCGAGTTCAACATAAACAAATTCCTTATTAATCGCCCGCTTAAGTGACATTTTATCAAATCTCCAATACCAACTATTACTACGATATTATCCTATTGATTATTGTACACAAAATAACCCTTATCCCCGAGTGGCTTCTGGGCTTTGATAAGTGGTGATCCCCATGTTTACAAAAAAGTCCATTTGGACGGTGATTCCCCCACAACATAATGATGATCATATAAACCTATTTAATAAAAAAAAAACTCAATAATAATGATAATCATATGAAATTCTATTTAATTCAATCCAACAAACTCCATAATAATGATAATCATATGAAATAATATTTAATTCAATAAAAACTCAATAATAATGATAATCATATGAAATCTTGATTTATTCAATAAAAAAACTCAATATTAATGATAATTATATGTAATCCTATTTAATTCAATAACAACTCAATAATAATGATAATCATGTGAAGTCCTGTTTAATGCAATAAAAACCCAATAATAATGATAATCATATTAAATCTTATTTAATTCAATAAAAATCACTAATATGGATAATCATATGAACTCTATTTAATTCAATAAAAACTCAACCATAATGATAATCATATGAAATCCTATTTAATTAAATAAAACCTCAATAATAATGATAACCATATGAAATAATATTTAATTCAATAAAAAACTCAATAAAAATGATAATCATATGAAATAATATTTAATTCAATAAAAACTTAGTAATAATGATAATCATATGAAATAATGTTTAATTCAATAAAATTTTTTAATAATAATGATAATCATATGAAATAATATTTAATTCAATAAAAACTCATTAATAATGATAATCATATGAAATAATATTTAATTCAATAAAAAACCCAATAATAATGATAATCATATGAAATAATATTAAATTCCATAATAACTCAATAATAATGATAATCAAATTAAATAATATTTAATTCAATAAAAACTCAATAATAATTATAACCATATGAAATAATATTTAATTCAATAAAAACTCAATAATAATGATAATCATATGAAATAATATTTAATTCCATGAAAAAACTCAACAATAATGATAATCATATTAAATCTTGATTTATTCAATAAAAAACTCAATATTAATGATAATTATATGTAATCCTATATAATTCAATAACAACTCAATAATAATGATAATCATGTGAAATCCTGTTTAATGCAATAAAAACCCAATAATAATGATAATCATATTAAATCTTATTTAATTCAATAAAAATCACTAATATGAAACATCATATGAACTATATTTAATTCAATAAAAACTCACCCATAATGATAATCATATGAAATCCTATTTAGTTAAATAAAAACTCAATAATAATGATAATCATATGAAATAATATTTAATTTAATAAAAACTCAATAATAATGATAATCATATGAAATAATATACAATTCAATAAGAAACTAAATAAAAATGATAATCATATGAAATACTATTTATTTCAATAAAATCTCAGCAATGATAATTATATGTAATAATATTTAATTCAATATAACAAATTCATTAATAATCATATGAAAACATTAACAACCCTCAAAACATTAAACGGTAAAGAGAGAAACACTTTAAAGTCATTAACAAGCTGGTTGTAAGGGCACATTCACTACAATCAGAAGTGCCTGCCACTCTGTCTACACAAATCACAGCCGACAATTAATGCGCATTAAATATCGGCAAGATACAGAAACAATGATTAACTTGTTTGACTTGTTGATCTAGTGTTACTCTTTGTCAATTCTCTGTTCAGATACCTCGTTATAATACATCATCATATTCCAGTACCTTTCTATTCAAAGCTGTAAACTCATGAGTTTTTTTTTATCTCCATCTGACTACTGTACACTCTTAACCCTTATCCTCGAGTGGTCACTGTGCCTTGATAAGTGGTTATGTCCATGTAAAAATGTACCTCGTTATAATACATCATCGTATTCCAGTACCTTTCTTTCAAAGCTGGTCAGATACCTCATTATAATACATCAGCGTATTCCAGTACCTTTCTATTCAAATCTGTAAACGTGGAACTCTATTGCATGTTTTTATTGCCTATAACAATTCACTATAAAATCTCTAAAACTATAAAAATAGAAAACAATTCTAAATATAATACCATTTTTAGAGATGTATTATTAAATGTACTGATCTTACATGTGATTAAGTTTAAAAAAAATGATAAACTTAATTAGAGATGAACAGGTATTTTTCTTCATTGGTTTGGAATAATAGGATTGACACATTGAGAAATACACAAGAAGAAATAGAAAATGTAATTGTCCCAAGCAAAGAAAATATCAATCTATATGTGGTAGTTGTATTGTTATAAAATGTTTAGTTAAACACCAAAATAATATAATTAGTTAAATGTTTGTTATATGTTAATAATAACTTAAATATTTTGTCTTACTAATATTTAAATATAAAACATTAAACTCGCTTATAAGTTAAACGTCTATGATTACAAATAATTTTAACGTTCAGATGAATTTTAAGATAAAAGAAATCAATCCCAATTTTTAAATTTCTTTGCTACAAGCAGTAGAACCCTTAAAAGCATAAACAGATGTGAATAATTGGATTTTGATGTTTGTCCGATTGATCAGGAGCATGTACGTTGAGAGGATACACTATATTTCTATCATTATAACAATGACAAATATTACATTAAGATTGTCACATACACGCACATGCACATTTTCCTTAAAACAGAATACGTTTATAATGTATATATTCAATAAAAAATATCTTAAAATTGCAACGGTTTATAAAACTCAATGAAAATGATTTACACTTTCACATGTTTCATTGCATAAACCAATCAAATCATTAGACTTTTCATTAGTTCATCAAAGAAAAAAGATGTTCACGTTTTCTTGGTTCAAAAAGGAAATTTAATTTTAAAGCGAATTAAAAAGGTTTAAAAGGAATAAACATAAAAAATCCAGTTAAAAAAGGAAAGGAAACGTAATTTTAAAGCGAATAAAAAAGATTAAACAGACACTAAAATTTCTACTGGTTATAGATACAACATTAATATGCAGAAGAAAGTAGTTTAGTTCGTAAACCATGAGTTGAATAGACTCATTTTACAGGTCATATTTAAATTCATACTAACCTTTCAGTATTAGAAGGTGAACTCAATTAATATGCAGAAGAAAGAGAGAAGATTAGGTCGTAGACGATGAGTTGAAGAGTTTAATTTCACAGGCCATATTTAAATTCATACCAAGCTGTCAACATTAATACATTTTAATAATGTATAATATTAGAACGTGAAAATAATTAATATGCAGAAGAAAGAGAGAAGATTAGTGTGTAGATGATGAGTCGAAGGGTTGAATTTCACAGGCCATACTAAAATTCATACTAAGCTTTCAACATTAATACATTTTAATAATTTATACTATTAGAAGGTTAAAATAATTAATATGCAGAAGAAATGGGGAAGATTAGTTCGTAGACGGTGAAAATAATTAGGATAAAAATTCATAAAGAAACTAAAAAATATATGAATCATAAAAATACGCTAAAAATGTTGAATGAAATAATTCGTTGAATGCTTGTAAAAATTTGTTGGATTTCAAAAATAAAAAATATTTTAAAATAATTAAAATAACTACTTACAACATCAATTCTGTAATGTTAGGTAAGGTAACCAATTATTATATTTCAATTAGTAGCTTTATATATTAGTTTATTATAAAGAGTAGTATTCTTATGGATATATAGAAAGGTGAACTTCCATTTTGCTTTTTATATAATAAATTATTACATTTTTAATCTTTGCAGTAGCAACTATAGTTATTGTTCCTAAAATTCCTACTATATTATTGTTTATTTTAAAATGATAAGCATAAAACACCAGAATGTCAATTTTGTAATGTTAATTTTAAAAAAAAAATTTGTAAGTTACCCAATTCACAGCTTGTCGAGAGCTTTTTTGGTATACAGATATGTATTATTAGACGTTAATAAAAATAAAATAAAATTGGGATAACAATGTATTCAAAAGTGTTGTATGAAATAATTCGTTGAATGGAAAAAAACTGTGTCATTCTTAAAATAAGAAGTGAAAAAAAATGAGAACCCAATTCTGTTGTATAAATCGAGTACTATGAGCATTACCAAATGTGTAATGTTTAAAAATACACATTTTAATACAGATATTAAGAACATTATAAATAAACGACAATACATTTTCACACGTATTACTTAAAATGAAAGCTACTTTAAAAGACCATATTATTATCAATTGCTAAGTAACTAGATTATTAACTGACTTGGATTATAAACTTTAAAGTATTTAAATTCACTGTCATGCATTATAAAATTATCATATTTCCATTGGGAACAATATATATATATTATCAGTAAAAACTATGATAGTAGTGTGCTTATTCTGTCTTAAAACTCTTGCTATATTATTTTTTTTATTTTTATTAATTACATAATTCGTCTATCTATTACATAATACTATGAATAGTATTTAACATTTAAACAATATGAATGTGAATTAAGTGTTTATTTCTGTGATGTTTAAATGTTTTATAAAGTTATGTTTTTTGTTTTGTTGGCATGATTAAAATAAACGATGATATTAAAATATTATATTACATTTATTTTTTATTGCAGATGTTCCTGCTGGAATGTTTTTAATGAATATTAAGGGATCATATTAAGGAACCATTCTCCTCCGTAAACAGTATTCTATATACAATTATTTCCTTATGTGGCAGACAACAATGTTTTTAATGAATATTAAAGGACATTCATTCTCCTTAAACAGTATTTTATACACAATTATTTCCTTACATGTACGACAACAAAAACGGCTGCACACAACTTTATTAGACATATATGTGTGAAGAGTTATTTTATCTGGATTGTTTAGCAAATAGTGATAAGAACATCACACATATTTACATTTGTGAAATTTTTGTTTAATGGTTTAATAAATCATAAGATATCGAATTTAACATTTCATAAAATCTGCGAATTTCAAATTTACAAAAGGGAATATTTTTACTTTTACACTACGAAATATTTCTTATCAAATAAACTAAGTGACGCACAATTCAGTATAAAATCTAACTTGCGACAACAACTCCAGATTAAAACTGAAAAAGTCAGGATAACATCTTGTATTGTTTATAATGTGATAGTGATAATCTTGCTCCAGGAGCAATTAAATTTTAATATGGATATGCACACTAGGGAAAAGTCACATTATTATGAAATGTATGGATATTCTTTTTCTCAAAAATCAAAATTAGGGAGACATATGAGATATCATACTGGGGGAAAAAGGGAAAAGCCATATTTTTGTGAAGTGTGTGGATATTCTTTTTCTCAAAAAGCACATTTACTGACTCATATGAGAACTCACACTGGGGAAAAACCACATTCTTGTGAAGTGTGTGGATATTCTTGCTCTCAAAAATCAATGTTAGTCACACATATGAAAACTCACACTGGGGAAAAGCCACATTCTTGTGACGTGTGTGGATATTCTTGTTCTCAAAAATCAAACTTAGTGACACATATGCGAACTCACACTGGGGAAAAGCCACATTCTTGTGAAGTGTGTGGATATTCTTATTCTCACAAGTCATCATTAGTTAACCATATGAGAACTCACACTGGGGAAACGCCACATTCTTGTGACGTGTGTGGATATTCTTGTTGTACAAAATCATCATTAGTGACACATATGAAAACTCACACTGGGGAAAAGCCACATTCTTGTGAAGGGTGTGGATATTCTTGCTCTCTAAAATCAATGTTAGTCACACATATGAAAACTCACACTGGGGAAAAGCCACATTCTTGTGACGTGTGTGGATATTCTTGTTCTCAAAAATCAGTATTAGTGAGACATATTAGAACTCACACTGGGGAAAAGCCACATTCTTGTGACGTGTGTGGATATTCTTGTTCTCAAAAATATTCATTAGTCACACATATGAGAACTCACACTGGGGAAAAGCCACATTCTTGTGAAGTGTGTGGACATTCTTGTTCTCAAAAATCATCATTAGTGAGACATATGAGAACTCATACTGGGAAATGATTTATATACCATACATTACGACCATGTAATCCCTACAGCCACCTACCTTGAAAATGCTGCTGTGAAACCTGCCATAGTTATATGGAATAAGTCAGTGAGAGTTGCAACCTAGATTGAAGTGAGTGTTCATAATGATGGCGGTCTTAACAGAGCTGAAAGAGAGAAACAGAACAAATACCAAGGTCTCATGTATGATATGAAAAGAAACTGGAACCTAAAGGGGATATCGATCATAGGGGCCACAGGACTTATGAAGAAGAACCCGAAGTCCTACCTAACTAATATTCCTGGTGAACCAAGTGCAAAAGAGATTCAGACAATTGCACTTAAGGGAACAGCGAGGATACTAAAAAGAGCTCTCGGTTGGTTTCAATAAAAAAGCGGGGCAATGTTGGCAGCTGGATTGGCTGCCCCATACCCGACATTACAATCTTAAAGGGAGAAAAATAAAAAAAAATTTAAAAATATAAAAAAAGGGAAAAGTCACATTCTTGTGAAGTGTGTGGATATTCTTGTTCTCGAAAATCATTATTAGTTAGACATATGAGAACTCACACTGTGGAGAATCGAATGTCTACTAGACACCAACCTCGCGTGTCTTCGGTCTCACTCTACAGGGGTTTACCAGGGACTCTGGTATGAGGATACTTTCAATTTTTAATTTAAAGTAAACCCTGACCAAATATTTGAATTTAAATGAAAATGAAAAATAAAACCAAATCAACAAACTGGCAGTATGTCGCCCGAGATAAAAATATCTCCTCAGCATTGCTATGCATTGGGTCATAGGAAAATACTGGTGTACCTTCTCCTAGGTGTGTTGCCACAAATAACATTCCTGCGAAGTGTGTGGATATTCTTGTTCTTAAAAATCAGTATTAGTGAGACATATAAGAACTCACACTGGAGAAAAGCCACATTCTTGTAAAGTGTTTGGATATTCTTATTCTCACAAGTCATCATTAGTTACATATATGAGAACTCACCCTGGAGAAAAGCCACATTCTTGTGAAGTGTGTGGATATTCTTGTTTTAAAAAAACAAACTTAGTGATACATATGAGAACTCGATTGCACTGAAAGGGACGGCTAGAATCCTGAAAAGATCTCTTGATTGGACTCACTAAAATAGGGGTAAATGTCAGACATCTGGTTGGATGTCCCATCCCCTAGAAGAAAAAGTTTAAGAAAAAATGAAAAAAAAGGGAAAAGCAACATTTTTGTGACGTGTGTGGATATTCTTGTTCTCGAAAATCAGCGTTAGTGAGACATGTGAGAGCTCACATTGGGGAAAAACCACATTCTTGTGAAGTGTGTGGATATTCTTGTTCTCAAAAATCAACATTAGTGACACATATGAGAACTCACACTGTGGAGAATTTAATGCCTACTGGATAACAACCTCGGGTGTCATCAGTCTCAATGTACAGGGGTTTAGCAGGGTCTCTGGTATGAGGATACTTTCAGTTTTCAATATAAAGTGAATCCTAATCAAATATTCAAATGAAAATGAAAAATAAAACTAAATCAACAAACTGGCAGGATGTCGCCAAGAATAAAAAGATCCCCTCAGCATAGCTAATCACTAAGTCATAGGAAAACGGTGCATCTTCTCCTAAGTGTGTTGCCACAAATAACAGCACTAAGCTGGGCACTCTATCACATTATTCAAATTCTGGTCCTGTAATCCGGCTAGACCAAACAAAGACTACGAGGAAAAGACAATATAAAAAAAAAGAAAATTATTTTTGACTGTTTCATATACTCAAGGTATGAGAAATGGGGGAGGAAAAAGCTACAGTATTTGAGTCTCTAGTTAAATCTTCAACCTTAGCAAAAGAGAAAACATCACTAACTAAATGGAAATAGATGTTTAAACACGAAAGAAATTGAGAAGGAAATGTTAACATGTCAGAAATCTTTTTTTTGAGGAACGTCTTTCTGAGAAGCAAATATCCCAGCTAAAAAATATCCAGGAAATGGCTTAAAACAATACTTGCTCAATCAGTAATCCCCTTCCTATACCCAAGATCTGCCAAACCCAACAGGGAGACACTACAACACATTCTCACCTGACACAGCTCCCTGAGACAATGCCACCAAGTCCCAGCCTAAGATGTCTACAAAAACAAACCAGAAATATACCCGACGTGTCACTCCATCTTATAATGCAACATCTCCCCAGGAATCACTCCCAACACAATTTAAACCTGGGCAGACATAGCAACAATATCGGGAAGGCTGTTAAAAATTAAAATGAATAAATCTATAAGATGTGTGTTTCAAAAGTCAATTATACCCTCACAAGAATCACTCCAATTAATGCAACATTGAGTGAAATAAATCATACAACATACGGAACAGCATGGTTTATTCAGTTAAAACTCTTACCCCAATACGTACAAATAAAAACAAAACGCAAAACTTTGAAGCAAAAAGAATAAATAAACTTTTTGAAATAAACCCAAGAATGGTTTATAGGGGCCTCGTTAGAGAAGAAATAAAGGTGAGCTCCCCACCAACTCAAGCGCAAGTTGAAAACTTCTGGAGGCCTTTCTATGAGGACACTAAAGTACATAACACAATTGGATAAATACCATAAAAGAGTCGAATAAGGATAAAGAAAAGATGCCAGCTGTAAAAATTACCTAGGAAGCTGTCTGCAGGAAAGTAGCTTGGTACAGTAATTTCAAAACCCCAGGAATAGACAACATACCAAATTTCTGGCCAAAAAAACTGACCGCACTTCATCATCACTTACTTACAGAATCATCAGTGGTGATGAAGAGCCGCATAATACGCTTACTTTCGGCTGTATATCACTTATTCCCAAAAATGCGGACACCCACATGACTAACAGATATCGACCAATCGGCTGCTTCACAACAACTAAGAATTTTCTAATATGGATAATCGCTGATGCAACATACGACCATCTGATTGCTGGTGATTACCTCGAAAGTAAGCAGAGAGGGTGTACGAGGAAAAAACTAGGCACAAAAGACCAACACCTTGTAAACAGAACCATATTAGAAGACTGCAGGAGACGAGAAAGAAATTTGTCAATGGCCTGGATTGATTACAAAAAGCCCTTTAACAGTTTATCTCACTCCGGGATACTTCGCTGTTTGGAGCTGTACAATGTTCAAATTGATCATTACTTCAAAAACAAATGGCAGATGATGCACATCAATTACGCTACAGCATGCGGATGGAAAGATACAGACCGCAAACATTAAGATCATGCGAGAAATATTCCAAAGAGACAGCCTCTCACCGCCTCTTTTCCTCCTCACAATGCATCCAGTAAGTAAGCTACGTAAACGATCCAATGCTAGGTACAATCTCAGCATGGACAGAAGGAAGGAGGAAAATAAAAGAGTAAACCATCTACTCTTTATGGACGATTTGAAACTCTATGCAGAATCCGAGAAACAGCTTGTCTCTCTGATAGACATTGTAAAAAAATACACAGAAAACATCTGCATGGAGTTTGGACTTGACAAATACACTAAGTGTGCCAAAAAGAAAGGAGGAAAGACAGCATCAGAACATCTTAATCTTGACAATGGTCATATTGAAAACCTTGGAGAAGACGGTGTCTATAAATGCCTGGGAGTAGAGGAGAATGCGACACTTGAACATGGAAAGATGAGAGAAAAGTCGCAGGGAGAATGACTTCAAATGACTTTAAAAATCCTCTTATCAGAATTATCACCAAAAAACAAAATTACTTCATCAATCAATTGACAAAACCCGTTGTTTCTTATGGATTTGGTATAATCAATTGACCACATAAACATATCAATTGCGTTGACGTAAAAACTCGGAAAATGCTGGCCCTTCAGAGAATCATTTACAAACATCAATGCATGGACAAGCTGTACTTACCACGGAGAGAAGGTGGCTTAGGACTCATTGAAATAAACCATGCCTACCGAGCCTCAATGGTAAGAAAAGACCAATATATCAAATGTTCTTCTGTTCCCAAAATAAAAAGGGTGAATGAACATCACACCAAATGTTTGCCTCAGCAGAGGTCAACTACAAAGCGGAATGTTAGAGTTGCATCGATTAGTGTATTGTTTCACTATATTGGTTATTGATAAAGTTGTCACAGAAGCATGGATAGTAAAATGTAATATAAATTTCATAGCCACAACGAGTGAGAGACTATTAAAGAATACAGGTAAATATATACTGTCTCACTACCAAATATTGTTGCATTTTGTGACTCCTTGGTAGCGGTTGATAAAGCGGGAGAACACTGCGATTGTTATATGTTATTCAATATGAAATATTTCAATAAAGGAAAATGTTACAAAATAAATTATAACAGTTGGAATTTGATTCAGAAAAATAAAGATAATAACATTCGTACAAATAGATTTTTTAAACTTGGAAATAAAAATACTATATACAATAAACAATACGATGACTTGATTGGTGACGTAAGAGCTGAACAAAGAAACGTGTTATTATACATAATCTAGTTAGAGAGAACGTCAGTCAGAGTTGGCCTAACCAGAGTCTGGGTTGGCCAGTAGACTTGGATACAGATTTTATGTCTGCAATTCATGTAAGCAGATAGACTAATTAGAGACTAATCGTCATAACAAATTCATCTGTGTTTAGACTAATTAGTAAGGATGTAGAACACACAGAGAATTGTCTGCAACTGAGACAAGTATCAGCCATAGAATAAATTTATATGAAAATATTACTTCAGAGGAAATGTATTCCTTCTGCATGACAAACCACCAAGACAGCAAGGTATGTTATTTGTTCCAGTTGCACACAGGGTTAATATGTACAGAGAATGCCATAAATGCTGTATACTAACAAAACAGAAAGGAGAACACTATACATACATCCAGAGACATATTAACATGAACACGGTTATGTACATGCTATATAATTTGACACATATATATGCATGTTATATATATATGGATGACTAATATATGTATATATATATATGATTTTCAGTATGTGATAGAGTGTATATCATAAATTCCACAGCCAAACAACGTCGCAGCCCACAAGAGCCGTGACAGTCAAAGAACCGGAAGTCCAAGACTCGGGTTTCGCCCTCATGAGGGCTCATCAGTTAGACACATCCAAACGCAAGAGGCTTGGGTTTCGAATCCTGAGTTCGGATGTGTCTAACTGATGGGCCCAAATGAGGGCGAAGCTCGAGTCTTGGACTTCCGGTTGTGGGCTGCGACGTTGTTTGGATGTTGAATTTATTATATATATATATATCAGTATACTATATATATATATATATATATATCAGTATACTATATATATATATATATATATCAGTATACTATATATATATATATATCAGTATACTATATATATATATATATATATATCAGTATACTATATATATATATATGTAGTATACTGATATATATATATATATATATGTAGTATACTGATATATATATATATATATATAGTATACTGATATATATATATATATATAGTATACTGATATATATATATATATATATATAGTATACTGATATATATATATATATATATAGTATACTGATATATATATATATATATAGTATACTGATATATATATATATATATATATATATATATATATATATATATATATATCAGTATACTACAACACATACTCTTCTTTGGCCTGCTTCTATACAGAACCTATGAACAATTCCTGTCTAGAGAATACTTCAAAATAAGAACGAACTGAATGCAGGAGGAACTGTTTGGGATGAAGAAGCATTTGATTAACAAGATCATTATTTATGTTTGTAGAAGACAACAGACAAATCTAAGCATGGATTGGATTAATTACCAATACACGTTTTTAGATTGAACAATAGTAACCCCCGATGTCAACATCCTAAAAATAATCTTTAAAATCGACACCTTACTGCCCGGAGATAAATTAGCCATTAAATAAATGCTCGAGTGCTTAAAATTTGAACCAATGAATTTGTTATTCAAAATATTGAATAAATGTTCGAGTGTTTGAAATTTGAACCAATGAATCTACTATTCAAAAATATTAAATAAATGCTCGAGTGCTGGAAATTTTAACCAATGAATTTGCTATTCAAAAATATTGAATAAATGTTCGAGTGTGTGAAATTTGAACCAATGAATCTGCTATTCAAAATATTGAATAAATGCTCGAGTGCTTAAAACTTACCGCTATAGGAACACACCCTATCAAATCTAACAGGCATTTATCAAACTGCATACACATCTATATATGCACCTTCTATATGCACCGGTTACCGCCCTTGCGGTAATCTTAGCTTTGCCAACAGGTGGCATTCTATGTTACCTCTTCCATTTTTTCTCTCTCTTCTTCATCTTTGCATTCGAGGCGTCGAGATGACAACATGTCTCATTGTTCCCTCGCTTGCCTACGGCATGACATCATGTTTCTTATCGTTCAGGTAAGGGGCACATCCCCTTAAACACGACTTGATAGAATTGTTTCCCTTCCACAAGATAGAATTAAACATTTATGTATAATTAAAACTCCAAAACATACAATGGACTTCCAACATATACTATGAACTCTTGCATAAAGTCACGCACACAAGCATGCAACGGATATTTTATCTACGTTCATGTTAGTTCACATGCATACAAACACTCTGTAACGTTCGTTATATTCTGTGTAAATAAATATTCCTTGTATATATGTAATGTTTGTAATATTCTGTGTAAATAAATATTCCTTGTATATATGTAATGTTTGTAATATTCTGTGTAAATAAATATTCCATGTATATATGTAATGTTCGTAATATTCTGTGTCAATAAATATTCCTTGTATATATATAATGTTCGTAACCTGCTTTTTGGTGTGCTTCCTTTTAATGTGTTACATGTGCTCATAAAACATGCTCTTATCATTGATCGTTTTCATTAAGCTGTACGATCTGCAGATGACGCTCTTCTAGACGTTACCTACCACAATAATCAGTCAGACAATTAACAGCCTTCTGATAAAGGGACTCCATCTACAATATGGGATGACCCACTCCAACAACAGAACCAAAACAAAAGAGTCAGACTTGCTCTCACATCTTATTGTTTACAATTTGTCTTAATAAGAAAACAGGTAGGTAACGTATTCTTTTGCTATAGATGGCAAATGATACATAGTCATAAAAACTTCCTCCGTCTTAAGAATAGCAGGTATGTTCAAAATTTTTCTCATTGTCTTATACGATCCCAATCTACTCCGGGTATCCTTGCTAGTATTGAATATGTGACGAGCATGCGCAAAAGCGCACAAAAAGTATGAGTTTTGGACCGAAAGCCATAATAGCTGAGATAGCTTTCTCCTCCCTCGTGCTGCGACAAGCTAAGTAATTTGTGTTAAGTGATATAAACGCCAGAAATTATTTTCAAAGTTGAACGAATCAGTTCTTTCTTCTCGCAAACGTCGCACTCTTCACAAGCAAGTTCTTTTCAACCGTCGTATTTAGTAAAATAGAGTTACTTCCCTTAGAGGAATTGCCTCTTCTTTTAAAACTCATCTGCATTGCCTCTTTTTAAAATTACCGTTTGATATCACTTTGAGACTGATACCGCTCAAACCTAAGAGACATTCCCTCTGCTTGCAGAGAGAAGGCTTCCTCAAGCGAACGTGAATAGTCTCCAAGATCTTCAGGTGATAGGTCGAATGAGTATGACTCAGAATTGTGAATAAGTCAGTGCTAAAATTCGTGGCATATGCCGGTTTTTTAAGCAAATGCTCAGCTATAGAACCGGTAGGTGTGTCAAAAGTTTCGTGAAAAATAGTGAATAATTCCACCCCGTATTTCCAAGCTTATAACTCCTCGAAAAATGTAATTCAAGCCCTAATTTTTTTTTTCACTTAAAGGAGCAAGGACCAAGGTTTCATAATAAAAACACGTGTTTTTTTTATTTTAAAGGTTTTAAACTTCAGACGTCACAGGTAAATTTCTAAAAAAAGAACACTACTTTTTTGTTTATAATTTGAATATATTATTTATTGAGCTTTTCTCTTCAATTTGTGATATATGAAACTTTGGTTAATATATTAATTATTTACTTTTTAATAGACACTTGAAAATGGGGGGGGGCGTGAATTAAAAAAACGTTTGTTTAAAATATATTCAGTTTATTGGAAAGAGCATAATATTTCACATTGACCCTGAAAATATCGTAAAAATAAAACCAATAGAAAAATTTTGATAGATTCGTAAAGTTTAAAAATTGAAAAATATTGAGTTCGTAAAATGTATTTAAAAATATTTTTATTACTTTTAAAACAACTGTAATAGTTTATTTTGGAAGTATAATCCATAAAGAAAATAAACAACCCACTTTTAAAAGAGAAATTACGAGTTTGTTTATAGTTTATTCGCAGTTTCGTGTTAGGGGTGTCAAAAATTCCTACAAAAATTCTGATACACCTAAAGACCTGGTTGTGTTTATAAAAAATGTATGTTGGTAGAGAAGTTCTATTCCTGATTTTGCTACGTACGTACGGTTGGACTCTACTATAAAGGCATAACGACATCCGACCCACGTAGTCTATACTGCAACTACAATGAAATTTATAAATTACATTATTATTATGGTGGGGGTAGATTATGATCAATAAAAGAACAAAGTTATACAATGATAAATTTCTTTATTTTCAAAATATTCAAAATGGTTGAAATAAAATCTAAATCAAATAAACAAGTAAATGTTATTAAAAGAAAATTCAATATGTGTTTGTTAAAATAAAATCAAAATCAAATAGAATTAAATAATTGAATAAAAATTTTATCAGAATATTGATGATATTAATAAAACAATTCAATATGTGTTTGTTAAAATAAAATGCAAATTACAATGCTTTAACGCTTTATCAAATAGTGATAAAAATATTTAATTTCAAAAATATGTGCAACTAAGGTCACATATTAAATTATTGAAGAAAATATAAAATACTTAGTTTTGATAAGTTTTATAATATACCAAATTTCCAGGTTGAAAACTTAATGTCATGCCTAAACTAAATGTTCAAGTTAATATTAAATGAGGTTAATTCATTTGTTATCAGTTGATCTAAGTTTTAAAATTAATAATGTTTTGGTGGGGATATTGTGTTAGAATAAATGATTCTTGAAGGGGGAATGCGTTATTAATTAAAGCGTTAGTGAGGATATCCTAAATAAATTACAATGCTAAAGTCAATTTTTGGGAAGTTGCGTTATTCAAGCATACCTTTGAAAATACCATGAATCCCATGATTGGCTTCAATGGTATCGTGCAATTTAAATGTAGAAATTTCATCTATAAGAAAGGCATTTCAGAAAATCTAACTTTTGATATTTAAATTTCATATTAAGTAATTTCTGATAATATCCTTGTTTGAGCCTGTTTTTGTTTTATCGTTATTTCTATGGCAAGTGCTCGTCTGAGCTCCAATCTCTGGTCCCCCCTCGCCAATCTTTCACGAAAAGCACCCGTCTTACTGAAACCACTGTCAATAATTTTCCCCATTCTTCATCTGTGCTTAAATCAAAACGAAGATTCCATGAACAAATCTTTTTTAGAAGTACATGCTTGTGCAACTCTTTTCCGTTTGCCTGTTTCCCATCTGACTACAACTTGGACGTCTTCAAGTCAAACATAAACAAATTCCTGATAGATATCCCCCTTAAATAAGACACATTATCAAATCTCCATTACTAACAATTACTACGATACATCCCAGTGATTACTGTACACGCAATAACCCTTATCTCCGAGTGGCTTCTGGGCCTTGATAAGTGGTGACTACCTTGTAAAAATATCGATTTGGTAATCGAGAAAACATTGCCTTTTTTATATTAAGATGCGAAAAAAACTGTAACACAATATTTCATTAAGCAACGATAACAATCTTAGATGTCAATATATTAAAAGAAATTTTCCAAGTAAAAATCTTTTTTCCTTTAAAGCTTTATGCCACCTGAAATACAAAAATAGTCAAATTACTACGAAACAAATCTCAAATCTATAACCTGGCAAGGTGCCGACTAAAATTTAAATGTGTCTTCAGGATTTTGTTTATGTTGGACTTGAAGACATCCAGGTTGTAGTCAGGTGGGAAACGGACAAACGGAATAGAGTACTACAGGCGTGCACTTTTAAGAAAGTAGCTTTGTTCATGGAATCTACATTTGGTTTTGGCACAGATAAAGAGTGGGGAAAATTTTTGACAGTGGTTTCAGCTAGACAGGTGTTTATCGTGAAAGATTGGCGATAGGGGACCAGAAACTGGAGCACAGACGAACATTTACCATGGAAGTAACTATAAAACTAAAACAGGCTCGCCACGTCTCTCCTTTGGGAAAGAGGTTACAAGGAAGAGAAAAGGACATCCCCCACTAAGCCTATTTTGTACTGTCAAGGCAGAATAAGCTGTTTTAGCAACTCCAGTCCAGATGTGGCCACAGGACTCCATGCTTGAACGTACTTAGCTTTTATATAGATAGAGAATCGCAGCAGCAGTGAGATATCTTATGGAGCGGTAGACGGATCCTACCATTTTCCAACGACCGTCGCAACTGATTTGATGTACGTGTTCCATTTCAGGTCTAGATAAAGGTCATGCCGAGGAGGTTATCAAATTTCAATTGATGCCAGATGGGGATCATAGCGTTAATGATAAAAGTTTGTCTTTGCAGAGATTTTTCCATGTTCTGGCATTTTAGCCGTGTTTTACTTACATTGAGATATAGTCATTACTCTTTTTTGTTTAAAATTGTTCAATTATTTTGTTCTAGCTGAGGATGGTGCATGCTACTGGATGATTTAAATTTACCTGCTTTGTCATACATTCCAACCGAGATACGTAAAGGTTCTGTTCATTCTTTTAATTGCAATTGTTCGAATTTCTCTTTAAATTCACCAATTTTTTAAATTCTTACATTTAAATGTCTTTGCATTTTCCTCAGTGTAAATTCTAAACTTTATTACAAGAATAAAGATTCGTCTATTTTTATATATTTTCTATAACAACACTTTATACCTGCTGTTTTGTATAGCAGCTTCTTCTGATGTACTATATTCTCTTCTTCTACTTAGAACGATCAATTGACATGGTTTGAATGAAAATGTTTTTATTAATAGAGTATATGTCTTATAGGAATCACTAAAATTAAGATTTTAGAATAAAACTAGTCATATATATGAATAACATTATCGTCTTTAATTGATTGTGACTAATTATTTCTCAATGATTTATGAGTCCATTTGGTAAAATGTTTATATCTTTTGAAGACTTTATAGTTTTAAACCAATTTTTGCTTCTTCTTATATTCTCTTTTCCTACTTACTTGACTTGAATTACTTGGTTTGAATGAAAATGAATTTTTATTAATTTTAGAATAAGAATATTCACATGTTTTACATTAATATGGTTAACAACAATTTATACCTGCCGTTTTGTATAACAGTTTCTTCTTCTGATGTACTATATTCTCTTCTTCTGCTTTGAACGATCAATTGACATGGGTTGAATGAAAATGTTTTTATTAATAGAGTATATTTCTAATATATATCACGAAAATAAAGGTTTTAGAATAAGAATAATCACATATTGTACATTATTATGGCTTTATCAGTGATTTTTCCTGGGTTTGACTAAACTTGATTTGTTATGCACTTGACAAGATTATGGCCTTTCCTTTTTTTTTATTTTACTTTTGTTAGTTTGAAGAGATCCTGGGGCTTACACTTGATTCTATTAGAGTTTAAATTTAAATCTGAGGGCTCTTTTAAGAATAGATAGTGTTCCCTTTATGGCTGCTATCTGTATTTCCTTACAGCTTAATTTTCCAGGGATTGTTTCCAAGTATTTTTGAAGGTTCTTTTTTATTAGGCCAGTTACTGCCGTCACAACTGGTATAATGTTTATTTCTTTCAGAGACAATTTTGTTTTAGATCATTTTTTAGGTCCTGATATTTTGTTACCTTTTCCGGTTCTGCTCTATTAAGACCAAATTCGTTTGGAACTGTGACGTCGATAATGAGTCCAGTTCTTTCGGGCTTGTCCCATATTATTATATCTGGCCTTTTATGTATTGTGTCTCTTTTCCATTTCGATGTTTATTTGACTTGAATTACTTGGTTTGAATGAAAATAAACTATATTTCTCATGGCACAAAAATTAAGGTTTTAGAATAAGATTATTCACATGTTTTACATTGATATGATTTTCCCAGTGATTTCTCATGGGTTTGACTAAACTTGATTTGTCATGCAGTAACAAGATTGTGGCTTTTCCTTTTTGTTTTATTTTACTTCAGTCGAAGTTCTCAGAAATCAAGGGGCCCACAACCTGGGGCTAACACTTGAACTCTATCTGAGATACATAGATATTCGAATGTTCCATTTAAGTTCTTTATCTCACAAACACTGAGTTAGTAAAGAAGTTGAGAACATAATTTTCATCTCCCCAATTAATAATTTCAATACGGTGTAGTATATCTTTCATTTTGGTCTCTTGGTCTTACTGGATTCCAGAACAAGAATATATCTAGTCTGGTGGAGTATCCAGCTTCGTGCACTTACTCGAGGTAACATGCATGGAGAAGGTGCACCATTCCTCGTAAAAGCTAATGTGGGTTAGCCATAGTGAGGAGATCTTATTTGGGCAGCGAATACTATGTGATTTTTAATATTTGGTCAGGGTTTACTTCTATTGAACAAGTATCTTCATACCAGGATGTTCTGATAAACCTTTTACAGAGAGACCTGAGACACTCGAGGACATATGTGTAATTAAATCTGATTTTGAAGGGGAAGAAAATCCATACAATTCACAAGAATATGGCCGTTCCCTCATTTTTTTTTATTTAACTTCAGTAAGTTTTAAGATATCAAGGTGCTTCTTTTCTGGAGCTAACACTTGATTCTGTTATGATTCAAATTTATATCCGAGGGCTCTTTTAAGAATAGATGCTGTTCCATTTATGACTGCTATTTGGATCTCATTACAGCTTGGTCTTCCAGGGATTGCTTCTAAGTATTTCTGAATGTTCTTTTTTATTTCTTTCAGAGACCATGTCGTTTTGAGATCATTTTTTAGGTCCTGATATTTTGTTATCTTTTCCCGTTCAGCTCTAGTAAGGCCAAAATCATTTGGGACTGTTACATCGATAATGAGCACAGTTCTTTCGGGCTTATTCCATATTACAGTATCTGGTTTGATAGCTTTGTCTTTATGTATCTGCCCGTCTGTATGTCTTTGTCATAGAACAGGATCACTTTTCCATTTAATGTTATCGGTGGTGGTTCATGTTCCCAGATGTCCATTGCTCTGTCAAGTTGCATCTCTCCACAGATCTTCCAATATAGGTACTTACATACTTTGTTGTGACGGGCAGTGTAAAGGCCATCTGCCAATGAGATTGGGCATGCAGACATTAGGTGGTTTGGGCTCTCAATTGCTGAGTGGCAAAACCGGCATTGGCCGTTCCTCAGTGTGAGTTTTCATATGTCTCACTAAACTTGATTTGTGAGAAAAAGAATATTCACATAGTCCACAAAAATATGGCTTTTCTCCAGTGTGAGTTCTCATATGTCTCACTAACTTTGATTTTTCAGAACACGAATATCCACACACTTCACAAGAATATGGCTTTTCCCCAGTGTGAGTTCTCACATGCATTACTAACTTTAATTTTTCAGAACACGAATACCCAC